>NC_079170.1:25773641-26037529 GCF_947568905.1 Ostrea edulis
ACATTCAGTAATTAATCACGTGACTCCAACTTAGCGTCACTCTACAATATTGACTTGCTTGTAGGCAGACGTGGCTGCAAATAAAGTGTGATCTGTATTTATAAAACTTGGGAATTAATGTGATTTTCGATGATCATATCAACGTTTTCTTAATCTGGTGCAGTTTTTTTTTTTAAACAGTAAGTGAGGAAATTGGTTTCCTTTGATTACTTTGTCAATTTATGTGCATGTGCTGTGGGAAGTCGGTCAGTGCAGGAGACGCTATGTAATTATAAGCGGTTGCCTAATGGATATCAACAAACCACTTAACGTATGTATTATTGGAGACTCTTATATTCGCCGGTTGAAGGAATTCTGTATGACGAAGGACATGTTAAATCTAAGGTTACAAAAACAGTTTTGTTCGATAAACTTTCATGGAAAAGGGGGGCTTCGTGCACGCCATGTTAAACACTTAGCGGGCGGATCTAGGCATGCGTTGCTCCGTTTTGACGAGGTCCCCGACGTGATTTTCATACAAATAGGAGGGAATGACATCTCAGGATCTACGAACTCTGCTCAACTGGCCAAAGATATTGTTTCCTTGGCGGAATATTTGGTGCTAGGTGTCGGAGTTCGATTAGTTTATATTGGCCAATTAATTCGTAGACTCCCGTTCGCCACCTGTCCGGGATACAACGAAATGGTGATACGGATCAACATCCAACTGGATATGATGACAAAAAACTTATCGGGAGTGGTATTTTGGCGTCACCGTGGTTTCTGAGCTTCCCTGTCTTATCTTGGGCCAGATGGTGTACACCTGGATTGCACCCCTTCCCACAGCCAGCCTATGAGGAAATATCTTCGGAATATAAGAAATGCTGTAATTCAGGCTCCAAAATTCCTCAGGCCAGTATACTTTTTAAGTTTGCACGGAATTGTTTATATTTTCCGTTATGTGTATATAGAATATTTTAATATACACTGACCTAGGCTTAATTTCAAGCAAAGCATTCATATCAGATCAACATCCGTTGAATTGTATTTGACATGTATATGGCATCTTGGTAATATTGTACCTATGTTCTATTGATTGACTCTTGTAATTATGTTCAACATCCACATGCAGGTACTATTTGCTTTCTGTTCAACAAACAAGGCATGTGCATAATGACATTTAAATGCGTCTTATGCAATATACTGATACATAGTCTATCTCTATTTTATTACAGTCCAAGATAATCCTAGCAGCAATTTCAATTCAATGCATATTGAATCTTTCTTGTACATATATGGGTCAGTTACTAGGTATCTATACATAGTAATCGTGTGAATTGGAGATTTATTCATTTTTATTTGCAAGCGGGTCAAAGTTGCTCATTTTATGTGGGTCTGAGTTAACCCATAAATTTCTGTGGGCCGGAATTACCCATATCTTCTTTTGAGTCGGAGTTACCCATACTTTTTATTTGGGTCGGAGTTACCCTTATTTGCTCATTGGGTCGGAGTTACCCAGATTTATATTTTGGGTCGGAGTTATCCAGATTTATATTTGGGTCGGAGTTACCCAGATTTATATTTTGGGTCGGAGTTACCCACATTTACATTTTGGGTCGGAGTTACCCACATTTACATTTTGGGTCGAAGTTACCCAGGTTTACATTTTTTGGTCGGAGTTACCCAGATTTACATTTTTTGGGTCGGAATTACCCAGATTTAGTTTGTGTCGGAGTCAACCATTGCTATTTTTATAATGGGTCAGAATTATACATTTATGTAGAGTATCCCAGGGATTGGTTGCACTTTAGATTTCATTTAATAGTGGTAAACCATATCTCTTGATGTTTGTCACCCTGTTTGGGATGCATACTTCTTGATTGAGTATTTATACGTTAGGCACAATTTACTCTCAATACCTATTTTAATTTGTGTCGTTTTACCTTATTTCTTAATGAAATTATAATTCAGTTCAAAATCACAATGGCCATGTGGTCTGCTGATATTGCATTAAGCAAATATTATTATCATTATCCTTTTATATCAGTTCAGTTTTCTTATGCATAGTAAATCATTTCTACTTTTACATTTCTGTGTGTATGACAGTTATTACATACTCACCCTTCTTCAGTTAAGCATGCACCTTGTGCATTACATATGTAGGTGTATACTATGTATTTCTATACTGATTTGACATTTCTCGTGGCAAATTGGTTGCTAAATAATGCCACCTTTCATAATTATTTGACAATTTGTTGTAAAATGTGTATTGTTACAGGAACAATGCCACCCAAGCCCAGCCAGCGCCTGTCAGCGAAGCGCAGGAGAGTTAACTCTCCGGGTAATTTAAAAGCTCCCAATTTCACATGTGCAAGTGATTCAGTACGAAATGATCCGAATCCCATTCAAACAAGTTCAAGTAGAATGAACACTTTAGCCTCACAAATAGACTATGCAGAATTAGCAAAGCATATAGTTGCCCAACAGAGACAACAAGGAACAGAACTGCAGCAGGAGGCATCAGCACAGCCACAAACTATAAGTGACAGTACACCCGTGAGCTCATCTATGTTAAATGGCAGTGAGGGAAATCAGGATGTGTCGGCCTCCAACTTAAGTTCCTTGTTGGACAATGTTTTTACAGGTGAGTCGGCAAGTAGGTCACAAAGTCAAATGCCAATAGAACCCTGTGATTCTGTGCCACTTGGGGCAACAGTGTCACAAGAAATAAAACAAAAGATATGGAATCACGAATTCGTAGATTTAAAATCTTTGCTTCCATCCTCAGGTGAAGAACCACTGGCCATTACGGTCAAAACTGGTAAAATAGAGGTTAACCAGGCATCCAACAATAAAACGCCATTAAGCATTAATCAGTAGACAGATGCTTTCTTAATCTTTGCATCAATTTACTTGCAAAAGTTCCCTAATGATGCATGCAATATTCTTAAATATGCTTTCACAGTTCGTGAAATCAGCAGGCTCCATGTTGATCAAGCATGGAGAAATTATGATGAATTCTTTCGTCGTATCAGGGAATCTTCAGTTATTCCCTGGGAAAGGCCAATTGCTGAATTGCGCCTGAAGGCAGCATGAATGGGAGTACGGCAAGCAAACAAACCCCAAACTTATAAAGCTAATAAGGGGCAGTCCTTTCGTTCCACCAAAGTTTCTTTTGCCTACAATAAAGGTCAGCGATGTACCACCTCTCCCTGCAAGTACGCCCACTTATGTCAAGAGTGCAATGGCCAACATCCCAAATTCAAATGCACGGGGGCAAAATCAAACTGGTCAACCTCCCAACGCCAGTCAAACATTGCAAATGCCAATCCTTCCAACCCCAATAAACCCGGTAAATTTGCAAAGTAAGCTCCAGGGTTATGACCCTCTTAAACTTAACTATCTGATTGAAGGCATTAGGTATGGTTTTCGACTTGGTTGTTCAAAGTCACCATCAATTCATCCTCCACACAACCACAAATCTGCTTATTATTATCCTCAGGTAGTAGAAGAATACATTACCTCTGGCTTATCAACAAGTCGTATCATGGGTCCATTTGCTGTACCCCCATTTCGGAATTTTAAGACTTCACCATTAGGCGTGGTTCCTAAGTCTGAGCCAAATAAATTTCGTATCATTCATGATCTTTCTTTTCCTCAGAATGACTCAGTAAATTCTAACATACCTAAAGAGCACTCACAGGTTCAATATGATTCCATAGACACAGTAGTGTCCCTTATACGTAAGTTTGGCCGGGGATCTTTGATGGCAAAGTCAGACATAAAGGACGCTTTCCGTATTATGCCTGTTAGTCCACATGATTATCACCTTCTCGGGTTTATTTGGAGGGACCATTTCTATTATGAACGTTGTTTACCTATGGGAGCCAGCTGTTCTTGTCAGATTTTTGAGAAACTTAGCAAAGCTTTGCAATGGTTTATGATGACAAAATTTCACGCTGCAGGTATGTCACACATTTTAGACGATTTCTTTTTTAATTGGTCCCCCTAATTCAGAGAAATGTAAGGTAGATCTTGCAGCCTTTCTTACACTTTGTCAAAGAGTTGGTATCCCTATCAATAAGGAAAAAAAATTTGGTCCTCTAACAAAGTTGGTGATTTATGGCATAGAAGTTGATTCAATTGAGATGATGAGTCGCTTGCCTCAAGATAAGATTGACAAATGCCGTAACCTGCTTCTAGCTTTTGCTTTACGCAAGAAGGTAACACTAAGAGAACTTCAGTCTCTGATAGGAGTTTTGAATTTTACATTTTCTGTTATAATCTCGGGACGTGCTTTCCTGAGGCGTTTGATTGACCTTACCATAGGAGTTACCAAACCTCAACATTTTATTCGTTTGTCATGTGAGGCTAGAGCAGATATGTCTATGTGGTTGCAGTTTCTTGATCAGTTTAATGGAAAGTCTGTACTCTTTCCTGAATCTTGGGAATCTTCTGATGTCATACGTTTCTACACAGATGCTTCGGGTTCGCTAGGCTTTGCAGCTGTATTTGGCGCCAAAATGGTTGGTTGGTTCATGGTCCGATGAGATGGCTACCTTTCAAATTGCTATTAAGGAATTATTTCCCATTGTTTTAAGTCTTGAAATATGGGGTACTCAGTTGAAAAACAAAAAAGTTATCTTCATGTCAGACAATATGGCAGTGGTACAAATCATAAATAAGCAATCTAGCAAGGATAAGACTTTAATGAGGCTTGTGCGGCGCTTGGTTCTCACTTGTCTTACACATACTATTTTTTTCAAGGCAAAACACATTCCTGGAAAGTATAATATCATTGCAGATAGGTTGTCTCGTTTCCAATTTCAGGAGGCTCGTCGTCTGGCGCCACTCCTGGACATACAACCAACGGCGGTTCCTCCACAGCTGTTGCAAATTTGAGTTCTGTCACCCAGACAATCTTAAGGGCTTCTTTGTCAGTTTCAACTAGGGTTGCATACAAACACTCGTGGGAGCTGTACAGGGCGATGTCTCCAAATATAGTTTCACTACCTCTGCCTTTGCAGAGCATTTGTAATTTTATAGGATATCTGTTTGAAAAACAGTATAGTGCCAGTAGTATTGACTCTAATATATCAGCTCTCAGCTATGTTCATAAGCTATTGGATGTTAAAGACCCTACTCAATCTTTCATTGTAAAGAAACTTTTGAGGGGATGTCACAAGCTAACTCCTTCTAAGGATACTAGATTGCCCGTTACGAAAGAAATACTTTGTAAATTACTTAATGCCACAGACTTTACTGTTCCCCAGGCTCTCAACAAATTGCTGCTCAAAGCTCTGTATTTACTTAGCTTTAATGCTTTCCTCCGTTTAGGTGAAGTTGTCATCAAATCACTCTCAGACTGCAATAAGGTAATTCAGGTTCAAGATGTTTCCTTCCGAATGAAAGGAAAAGACCCACTTTCTCTTCAAATAACCATAAACCACCACAAATCTCAAAAGAACAGTGACCCTGTCATTATCACAATTCAAAGTAACCCACATAGTGCACATTGCCCAGTGCTTAGTCTATATCGCTATAAAAGCTCCTTTCCACATGCATCAGGTCCATTATTTCAATTCACCAATGGGGTTCCAGTTCCTTATTCTTATGTTTGTGGGCAGCTGTCCAAAGCAGCAATATTTGTAGGTCTTGACCCCAGACGTTACAAAGGTCATAGTTTTCGCATTGGAGCTGCCACTCATGCTGCTCAGTTAGGTTTCTCAGAAAATTATATTCAGCATTTAGGTCGTTGGAATCCAAATGTGTTACATCGGTACATAAGAATACAATCTTTCAAACTATAAGCTAGCACATTTTGCAATTACTATAACATTAACCAAATACATTAAAGCAGGTCAGTGTCTCACTGCTGCTTTAAGCGTCATAACATTTGTACATGTGGGTCATTTCCATGTCTTATTTATATATATTTTTATTTCGGGAGAACCATTCACTGTTAGATCATGTTTGTTAACATCAAATTTCTTTTGAGTTTTCTGGAACGATTATTTGATGCATGTATGTATTTCTGTAGCTTGACCTACTTGCCGGCATTCATGACTTTACTTTGTTTATAGTTTTGATCTTATGAACATATCCTCATTCCTGTTCGCATGAGAAGCCACATGCTTGATATCAGGACAGTGTTTCACTGCTGTTATCATTACATGTTTTCTGTTATAAAATGTATTCTCATTTAGTTGTGATTGATTCTAGTCTTCATTAAGGTTGCATGTTTAGTTAGATTATTAGTCTTAGTCTACTTTGTACATTTTAACGTGTTATTTGACAGGCCAGTGTCTCACTGTTGTCATCCAATTTTAACAAATTGTTATTTTGAATTTGTGTTATTTGCTTTATTCACGATTGTTGAAACTACTCAGGGAGGTTTTCATGGTGTAAGTGATGAGGGTTGATTTTAATGTCCATACCTGTATTTTGTTGCTCGCAAGCTCACCTTGGATGGCACGGGATGCGATCTGTTGATCTCATCTTGTGGCCAATTTTTTGATGTGCCATCTTTTTGCTGCATCTTTGTAAGGTTGTTTTTTATTGTAGTTGATGTAGACTTTTATAGATAAATTTGGGGGATCAGACATATTGAATTATTTTGTCATTGTTAATTTCTTTCTCCATTTCAGTGACATTTTCAGTGGATTGTTTGTGAGTCTGATCCCCTTGTTAGGAGTTTGTTATCTAGTTCGTCATTTGAATAAATGACATTTTTCATACTCAATATGCCTTATGTTTATATCTAATATGATACAGCAAAAACTAGCTTCGGTGACCTTTCTCAGCATTTTAAGACATAAAACAACAATAATTAAAATAATTGTATTTATGGTTTAAATGCGTATTTTTATGTTTTCAAGGTGATTTTTGTAACATACATTTAAGATTTGTTTCTATTCTCCCATACTCAATACTTTATAATATTATCCAATCAGCATTCAGTAACTAATCACGTGACTCCAACTTAGCGTCACTCTACAATTTTGACTTGCTTGCAGGCAGACGTGGCTGCAAATAAAGTGTGATCTGTATTTTATACCCACCATCCACCCCTTCATTCCTGCCATGTAATTGTCTTTCTAGTCCCTATCAATTTTTGATGTGCCAATTTTTTGATGTGCCATCTTTTTGCTGCATCTTTGTAAGGTTGTTTTTTATTGTAGTTGATGTAGACTTTTATAGATAAATTTGGGGGATCAGACATATTGAATTATTTTGTCATTGTTTATTTTCTTTCTCCATTTCAGTGACATTTTCAGTGGATTGTTTGTGAGTCTGATCCCCTTGTTAGGAGTTTGTTATCTAGTTCGTCATTTGAATAAATGACATTTTTCATACTCAATTTGCCTTATGTTTATATCTAATATGATACAGCAAAAACTAGCTTCGGTGACCTCTCTCAGCATTTTAAGACATAAATATATTTATGAATGGGCAATGAAACGAGGCTTCCATACGACCTTACAGACAGCACCACTGACTGTGGTTAAATTTGAAAACCCCGCCGTAACTCACACTTGTCCACCTGGAAGGCATGGTAACCCTCAATAGGACCCTACCTATTTGGCCTCTTGTAGCATCCCATATCATGATCATGCGCATGCCAAAAGTTTGCCAATATAGAAAGTTGGACTTAATTGTAGTTTCACTCAACAAACTTTCATCAATTTCCTCTCAACAGAAAGTGTATCTAAGTCATCCTTTTAAAACTACCCTTTTCAGTTCACAAGAAACCGGTTTGCTCAACAGTTCATGGAAGCCACATTTAACGGGTTTAGTTTATGTTTTCCTACATACACGTATTATAAAGCCCATCTTGAAATAGCATATAATGTAGTCCAAGAATATGTTGAGTGGTATACCTCCATCCAAAGAGAAAATATAATTAATTCATTCCTTACTTGGTGTTTAGCAGATAGTGGCTCTTAAGATAGCTATACAACATGTGTTCCCCGTTTTTATACGACATTTTAGAGATAGAAACATCCGACAGACGGTAGTGTTGATACATTTTTTTACAAGATGATATCGATCACTACGAAATATGTTTATTTTCAATATGACAGTTTAATAACATGGATGTGCATTTTCTTACGGTGCAGACTCGTATCTAAACTTTAGATGATATATATTATTAAAAAGGGTAGACTAATGATTTTTCCCTGGTACATCTATCAAATGAGAAAGTAACAAAATGAAACAGTTACTGTATCGTGTAACATGTGTACTCTAATTTTCAAGCAACTTTAAACAATTAAAGTACAATGTAATCCCTCAAGCTAAGACTACAAAACACATACATATACATGTACCAGTAATACAAAAGGTACAGTACTGTCCAAGTTACAAGTAAGCATTTTCTACATTCTACTAAAGTTTCAACTTTTTTATTCAAGTTGATATGCTTAATCAAAAGCAACCGTATCAATGATTTGATCTCTTGGTATTGCATACACTGTTCTTAGATACAATTTCTACATTAGACTGCCGTACAATGACTGAACTATTGCCAAAACGACGTAAAATCATAAAAAATGAATCAATTACATCAGAATGAAAACGAAACACCCATAGTATTGATTTTGTAGACGCTTACCGCTGTGCCCAACTTTCACAGATCTGGGGAACATCGTCCCGAGTGTAATGGAAATCTGAACTTACCAAAATATTTTCAATGACGTAATTCGTCACTTTAACAACCTATGTGAGATTTAATGATAAAACGTATCGATTTCATAGTTATCTGTAAATGATGTACATTTAAATAACTTTAAAGGTAACGACATTTAAATCCGCTTCAATGCAAACGACAATCTAAACAAAATTATCACAAAAAAACAAAACAATTTCACGTTAATACAGTCAATAATTCTCATTACACAATTTTGACAGGAAACAGGGTACATATTGATTTTTAATGATCTAGTTTTACTACATCATACCAATAGCAAAGTCCCACTTGACTCATAAGGGAAATGGATATGCGCTTCAAAGCATTCAACCTTTTTCATACTGTAAGGTGAGGAATATTCCTTATAAATACCGATATACTGTAGAATCCAGTAAGTGTTCTATCAAACATTTAAGTTCCTTCTCAAACTTCAGAAATAGGTATTACGGCAGGCTTGACCCATCAACAAAGGCATCCTCTTTCGACCAGTCACATCCATTTGAAATAGTAACTTTGTGAAAAGATGCAATGTTCAAGTGCTATGAATATTATATTGAAGACATACTACAAATCTTTATTGACAATATAAATAGTAGATAGGTATTTTAACAGTCTGTTGAAATTTCGATGGACATAGATTGTACTAGTGTATAAGTTGACCCGGTTTTCTTTTTATTCGTATTAAGCAGAAATAATTCAAATACCCTTTTCATGTGAAAAAAGGTTGCTGTGGCCTTCAAATTGACATTTAGATGCATTGACGGTGTCCTAGTATTAATAATACTCATTCATGTATCGATTTCGATAGTTGATTTTAAGATATGTTGGTGTTCCTCATTACCAATAATTGTGTACTAAATTAATTACGCAAACCACTTTTTAATTGAAAATGAATGAGATTGGGCAGCAGGTACAGCTCATTTTAGCCTTCTCACTGAAATTAAAATCATTATGTTGTCTTTGGTGATCAGGTCTCCAACGGTATGTTGGAATTTCTATATGCACAACTCGTGTTCCATTACTAGATGATCTGTTTTTGTATTCTTATGAGGCAGAGTTGACCCAAAAGGTTCCACATGGCAATAAAATATATCTTGATATGGTCTTCAACTTTATATTCAAATGTATCGAAAACGTTTTACCTTTTAACAATGCTCAATTTATTCCATATGTCCGTTCGCAATACAGTGTTTATATCTCAATTGATTCGATTTGTAATAGCATGTTATGCATGCAGTTTTTAAATCAAGGCAAATACAAGCTATAACTGAGTCAAATGCTGTCTGACGGGTTTCATAACATTTGTTAGGCCATTCTTTACATATTTATTTTGATTAAGAATTACTCCTTTTACCTTATCATAATATAAAGCTCATGGCGGATGTGGTCGGTGTGACTGGTCATCAGGGAATACTCTCTCTCTCTCTCTCTCTCTCTCTCTCTCTCTGGACGCCTTGTTTCCCTTTTCGTATTTTTTAAATTCTTTATAGGACTTATGAGATTGAGTAGAGAGGTTTCAACAGTCTCGTTTAAAGTCAGCATTTCGCAAATTCTATGGTCGTTATAACAATCTAGTTTGCCAATACAACCTATCATTGGGTCAAATGCTGTCTGACATTTTTCCTACTGATTGTTAGACCGTTCTTGACACACTGATTTTGACTACAAATAACCCAGTTTACCTTATTAAGATATAGGGCTCATGGCAGGTGTGACCGGTCGACAGGGAATGCTTACTCCTCCTGGGCACCCGATCCCACCTTTGGTATATCCAGGGGTCCGTGTTGCCCAATCCTGTTTTGTATTGCCTATAGGAGTTATGAGACTGATCATTGCAGTGTTGGTACTGTTTTTCCTTCATCTGTTGAATGATTATGCGTCCGTGTTATTGACAAATTAGTGCGCCGAGTTTGGATTTTCTCAGCAACTATATACCCTAACGAGTCGGACTTAGAATTATGACAGATGATACTACAAAGCTTTGCTTTCGCAACGGGGCAACGTTTTACTGATAATGTAGACCTTTTGGGGTGCCCGTCTACAATACTTGCATATATTTTATCTGCACCAAATGAGATTGATCACTGTTCGGTATCTTCACCTTTCACCTAATTGGTTTTTTAAGTGTACACTAACTTTGGCTAATATTTCAAGTAGATCATTTGCTTTGTTTTTATGAATTCAAATTTCATTCTACAGGTTTGATATTGCCGGCTGTAAATGTCTGAAAAGAGTCATATTTAGCAAACCTTGATGGTGCCTGAGCGTTGATACATTCATAGTCTAATCGAAGTTGCTCCTGTTCCGAGCGTAGCGACCGGATATTTGATTTCAGATTTTCAATAGATTTGCTCTTAGAAGAAAGGTGAAGATAACTAACAGTGATCAGTCTTATAACTTCTATAAGTAAAACAAAATAAAACTAATTCTAATTGTAACGGGGACCGTTACATATGTTCCCCAAACCTCCCCCAATTAAAAAGTGATGTCCTTGTGAGTCTATAGCAAAACATCATTTTATATTAGCCTTTAATTATATGTAGTACGTTCAATATGGTCATTTCAGTACCAAGAGATGAAAGAAAGCGTTAAACGTGCATACACGCGTCCGGATTTTTGTTGATGTCGTTCAACAGGCATTTGTATCATATACCCACAGTATGAATTTCATAACGTTTCCATCAAATATAAGGAAGTTATAACGATTTTATAATCGTGCAATCAGAATTCAGCACACGTGCATGCACGTGCTGAGCAGTAATTCTAACCACAGCAATTTGCAAGGAGTACCAAGACGCATCTAAAACCCTGATATCAATAGAATTTGATGATAAAGAAAAACGTTATTGACCTTTAAAAATTGAACATTTGAAAAACGATGCACGCGCATGCTCGTGTGCGTTGGCATTTTTGTTGTTACAACAATATATAGATACACATATTGTCTACGTATGCTGTGAATATCATTTCATTCGCTTCATAAATAAGATAGTTACAAACGTTTTAGTATTATCCAATCAAAATGAAATTGGTAATTTTGACCATAGAAATCACTTAAGGGTCTCAATATCTACCTATGATATGAATATCAAGCCATTTTGATGAACAACAAAAAAGTTAGACTGATTCCAAAGTTAGTGTTCAAAATTTGTTATGCACGTGCAAAATAACTATTATTTTTCATATCTACAAATGATATACTATCATCCTATTTAGGTTTCATATCGATCCCTTTAATATTCTGATTTTCTATTTTTGTACCAAAATTGCAGTGCACGTGCGCGCGCGCGCATGCACATGACGACAAAATGACTATCGCTATGCACATCTACAAACGCTATACTATCATCCTGCAAAGTTTCATATCGATCCCTTTTGTATTTTATGAGAACAATACCGGACAAAAAAGTACCGGAGAGAAAAAAAATAACTAGACACTCATTACTAGTAATGAGTAGGTCTTCTGTTTGAACACTTCCGGTATACAACTTTCTGTTCTTACGAGAATCATTCAAATATATCAGAGAATGTGCCTTTTCAAGACATGAGAGGTGTGTTAATGAAGTTTTCACCCTTTTCTCGTAACTTCCGGTGACGGCCGGAAGTAATATTCAGAGGTATTTTTCCCATAAACCACAGTGACTCTCTATTGTCTATATTTGCTGAAAGTTTCATGTCTCTATTTGAAAGAGTTCTGAAGAAAAAGAAGCAAACTAAAGAAAGAAAAAGTTGTGGCGTACTACCGACCGGAAGTGAATTTTGAAAAATAAAATTGTCTTAACTTTAGATGTTGATACTGTTAAGATATTTGAAAATCATATCAAACACTTGAAATATAAACGAGATTTATGGGGGACACAAAGACGAAAGGTATCAGAGTATTTTATCGAAAAACCGGAAGTAGCCGTTTTGACTACCGACGGGGTCAACATTCTTTGAATACTTTGAAAGAGACTTAATAAACTAGTGTAGGTTTCAATTTCAAAGAAAAAGTTTGAAATTAGTGATTCTTTCAATCACTTCCGGTTAAGACCGGGAGTAATAACAAAAAACAAATTAATGTGCATGCACTATACAATCGAGAGATCTATAATACCTGAAAGTTTCATTTGTTCCTCTTTAGTTGTTTTTGAGATTACCCCCGGACAAGATGATTTTTTGAAAAATGGAAATCGGACATATCTTACGAACGGAAGTAGATTTTGTAAAAATGAAAGATCGTGTCTAAGGGTACTACAATTCTCTATCATTTTCATAATTGGCAAGAAAATCAATAGAGCCATCTCTGAAAAATCGTGTTGAAAAAATTAAGATATAGTACATTTTTCAATCACTTCCTCTTGAAACCAGAAGTGAGGTACACTCATATACAAAGTATGTTTAACATTGACTATTGCTAATTTATGAACCCTGCAAGTTTCAAGTGTATATATCTACTTTTTCCGGAGATATCAGGGAAAAAAAGTCTGAATTTGTCCACACCATATCTAACGACCGGAAGTGAATTTTACAAAAATGTTTGACGTTACTCTAGACATTTATAGTGACTATAATATCTGTAAAACTCAACTCATTAACTTGTTTCATGACCGAGATTTATGGCACTGAAAAATGAGAGAATAAATAGCCTTTTTCTGATATAACCGGAAGTTGGAGATTCAACTTCCAGTGGGGTCAACATTTCTCGAGAACTAGAAAGAGATATAGTAAACCGATATAGGTTTTAATTTGAAAGAAAAAAGTTTGAAATTGATGATTTATTTATTCACTTCCGGTGACGACCAGAAGTGACGGCGACAAAGACTATTACGTGGATGCACATAGAAAAAACAGATCTATCATCCCTGAAAGTTTCATTTGATCATCTTTAGTGGTTTTTAAGTTTCCCCCCGGACAAAGTTGCTTTCAAAAACCGGAAAACCCGACGTATCTTACGAACGGAGGTGAATTTTGAAAAAATGAAAAAGTGCCTCGAGGTACCATCGTTCTCCGTCATCTGTGAAAGTTTCATGAAAATCCATCAAATAGTCTCGGAGACGAAATGGAAAATAATAATAACTAGAAACTCATTACTAGTAATGAGTAGGTCTTCCGTTATGCTACTTCCTGTCGAGATTGGAAGTTTAAAAGCCATTCATTACAATTGAATCTTACATTTTCATCACACATTATCCGTTGATATTAAGGCCATCAGTGTTGGAAACAAACTGCAGTTCAAATTGCTTTAGTCAAATTCGGTTCCAGTTTTGTGAAATGCATTGGAATTTTCAAAAATATATTCCACAAAATGTACCATTGCGCCTTACAAAAAAAACCACGTTATGATTCCTGTTGTCTATATTCACTTCCGGTCATGACCGGAAGAGCTCCAATCGAATAAATATTTCATTCTACACCTTCATAATTATCAACTAATCATACTTTTAACTTTCGACAAAATACCCATGTTTGAGACAACTTCCGGTTTTTTGGTCGGCTCTTCCGGTGGACATATTTTACATGAAAAAGACCTAATCATTATCCATAATAACCCCAATATCTGTCAAAAAAAAAAAACACTTCAAAAGATTATATTTTTTATATCGCTTCCTGTCACGACCGGAAGTGACGGTTACGTACGATTCTCACATGATGCAAACACACTGCTGACTGACTATCAGTTTTGAAAACTTGAGACTTCAGTCGTTCACATTTACAGAATATTAGCTTGAAGAATTCTCATTTTGAAGACTGCAAATCTCGCGGACGGAAGTAGATTTCACCAAAATAGTTTACGTTACTCTAGACATTTGCAATGTTTTGCAATGTCAATAACATACAAGAAAATCATTTGTAATACTCCATATACAAGCGAGATTTAAGGCAAAGTCAAAAAATCAATTTTTCCAGTTTATCTTTTAAAACCGGAAGTTGCTGTTTTTGCTTCCGGTAGGATCAACATATTTCAAAAGAACAAGAATGAAACAATAAGCTAATGTTCGTTTTGCGTCAAAAGAAAAAATCTGAAATTTTCAATTTCTTTGATCACTTCCGGTGAGGTCCGGAAGTGACGGCTGACGGAGTTAACCATATTCAACAAACCTACTTGTAATGATCTATCATTCCTGAAAGTTTGGTGCCTTGATCTTTAACTATTTCTGAGCAATTTCGTAAACAAAATCTCATTTTGAGGACAGGAAATCACGCGACCGGAAGTAGATTTTACAAAGATATTTGACGATACTCTAGATATTGTCGGCGTAGGTAATATATTTGAAAATTATTTCAAATACTTCATTCACAAGCGAGATTTATGGGAAATAAAAACGTCCAATTTATTTCGATTTTCTCTTATAACCGGAAGTTGTCGTTTTTGTTTCCTGTGGGACTTACATATTCTGAAACTAGACATTACTGGCAAACTAACAACTCGTTTCCAACAAGTTAACATCTCCATCATTAGCTCCCGATATCTATGTAGCAATGATCCGTTATTACCTGTACATGATATTTGTCGATGTCTGTCAACTGATTGAAGAAGTGAGTAAATTAAGTGAGTGTAGAATACAGAACATGGGGCGAACGTGTTAGACGGTTAGATACATACCAAATATTATACCGTCAAATACAGGAAATACGAGGGTGTCATAATACAAGATTTTACATGTACTTCCAAAGATTTGAAGTCTTGATCGTCTCTGAGATTAATGTCCGGCTGATGTTCATCGTGGGACAGAACCTCCATGTCGTCATTTTCAGTCACCTCTTCTGCTTCACATGTGTCTGTCATATCATCAGATATGGATTTTTCCTTTACAAAACAACACATCATGATATATAATTGGTTTCTGAAGTCATCAATTTTAACATAAAGGGTAAATTTCCTGTTAGGGAGACCCAGGTTCGATTCCCAGCTTAAACTTAACACGTTTAAGAGGTAGTTACCCACCCACCCACCCCTTTTTCGCCAGGTACCCACCATTACAAGTAAACGTCATGGGTCTTTCAAATGAGAGTTTTCACAAAACAATTGTATCAATCTTACAAACAAGTTTCATTATCAATGTTGTTTGTTCGGTTAGAGGGTCTTCTGATTACCAATCCCTTTCTGATGACTTATTCGTATGCTACATGATTACGTATTCTAATAGAAGTGCTTGTCAAAATACAGACACTGCTTTGTAAGATATATATGAAATTGAAACTTACAAAATGTTGCCCAATCTTTCCAGTTAACAACTGTATGTGATTTTAAAAAGATTAAAACATCACAAAAATGTTGGAATACAAGATATATCAATTAAGAAATCGGAGACAGTTATGCAATATGGATGCTACATATGGAAAATTGTCCAGAGCTCATGTCTACAATCGTTGAGATTCGCTTGTCATTGTCTGAAATAAAGAATAACTCGTGTGTCTGATCAAATCTTGAGAAAGACGGGTAACGTATTTCAAACACATGTATTTTCGTGATTTTTATTACCATTAATTTCATTATAGTAACAATCATCTTTTAATGATACGATGAAATTTCATAATTTTGTTTTCAAAACCACAGCGTCGTCTAATAACTTCCATGATGGTAACACCCTACTACAAAGTGTAGCGACATTATGCCATTGATTATTCACCATTGCATTTTTCTATAACCACTTATTTACTTAGCGAAAAATAGGTTGACTTTAAACGATGTTACCAAGTAATGTGTAATAAGAGGTATTTTGATCGAAGGGTAAATGTAGGGTATCGTGTATCCGTGTTAAGGTCACTTATTGTATTGCGCCTGAAACTAGCTTTGTTTGGTAAAAACTGTGACGATGATTAACCGTATCGTATAACTACGTGTGTCGTGTAATTTCTACCCATGCTATCGAAGCCGGTTAATGACACGCCTCCTTATCTTGGCATTTAAATCACACTTATAGGAACATTCTAGATAAACTGTCATACAAATATAATCCATACATTCGCATTGCAACAATTACGGGTAATTTTGTGAACATTATTTTTTTTTTTTTTTTTTTTTTTTTTTTTTTAGAAAAACTTCAATTTGATTCGGACATTCTTGTCATTCAAACCACGGCATTAGACATGAGATCGGTTTGGGATAGCATCCAACATTTCCTAAAGAAAATAGTTAATGATTGCAATTGATCTACAGTGTATAAAACAAAATCAAAACAAAACTCTAGATAATGTTTTGGAGTATTATGATATACATCGTGTAAACTATATACAGTGAATTTTTTTCATATAAATTATATTTTTGTTTCCTTTTTCAAAAAACGTTCTACAGACAACACAAATTCTATTAATTATTGTTTGAATTTTTTATAAGAGTGTGAGAGCACAATTTTCGCATCTTCGCGTTAGCATATAATGGATACTATACTGCATGTATATGTTAAGAAGTTCTACATATATGTACATACCGTCCAGCCTAATTTAAAATTTATTTTTTTTTCGTCAACAAAATCGATTCCATTGCGTTTGAAATGTTATAATACAAATTTTAATTAAATCTGACAATACGTTTTAATTTTCTTTTCAAAATCGTCCCTATGTTTTTGAATAAGCTATTACGAATTGAAAATGTAGACTCTCAGTCCCTTAAAATCCCTAATTACGGGATGTAGGGGACTGATGTTTCATTGCTTAGAATAAACAACTTTGCTATTAATGCACTATAAATTTATTGTCTTTTTTCAGTAGTCAAAAAGATTTTAGAGCTCTCCTAGGCTCTATTAGACTTTCCTAAATGTATCCCCTTTTCCTTGGTGTGACATGCAAGCTTGTGTAATTTGGCATAATTTGTCATTGTACTCACGGTGTTTTTAACAAAATGTACTGCGCATGCGTGATCATGATAGTTTGTTGGGGTTCAAATGTTAGTGGATTTCATTGATACTTTTACTCCTGAATTTGTTTCCACGAACTAGTGATTCTTTGCAATATATTGATTGATTGGTTGTATCTTGTTTAACGTCCCCCTCGAGAATTTTTCACTCATATGGAGATATCACCAAGACCGAAGGGCTTCAAATTTAGGCCTATGCTCGGCGCTTACGGCCATTGAGCAGCGGAGGTTCTTTAGCGTGCCACACCGAACGGGACACGGGACATCCGTTTTAAGGTCATCTCCGAGGACACGTGACATTCGCACCTGATGCTGAGCGTTTGACGATGGAACTGTCACTACATATGTACCTGTTGTAACGACTTAGATGTTAACCCATGCGTACAAAATTCTATCCCTACGACCTAATGTATATATTGGGCTACCCAATAACATTAGACCCACGAACATTAATTATTTCACAGTATACGTTTAAAAAAAATCCAAAAGAAAACATGTGAAAATCATTGACATGTTAACGGTGCCTTTTGAGCCTCAATGAAATCTGAGATTCAGATTTACTGAAATGAATGTAAGATATGGCACGCGAATAAACAATGAACTGTCTACCACAGGCGTCTCAGTGCCCTATATGTATCAACGTTGGAGGAAATGCGTGCACAACATGCTACTTTAGTAATCAGAAAAAATTCAAATACTCGACCCAGAAGTGACGTAACCCAAATTCGAAAAAAAAAAAAAAAGAAGAGAAGATTATAGCATGTTCAATAATAATAAGATCGAAGGGATATTGTTTGCACTATTATTGTACATTTGTTGAAAAGAATGAAAAAAAAAAAAAGAAAGGAAAGAAAATAGGGGGAGAGGGATACTAAGAATAACAAAAAAAAAAAAAAAAAAGAAAGAAGATCTTCCGTAGAAGGCGAACTGCCTTAATAATATCAATAGTGATAATAACAAACACTATAATAATCCGAATCATAAGCAAAAACATTGCGCAAACAAAGTGTTCCCAAACTTAGATTAGGGGATTGATTTTTATACCGGACCGGTATTACGTCAGGTGTTAACACTGCAGGTGATATCTACATCATCAACCACTTGTGTAATCCATTGCAACCGTCAATCTAACCAGGATTGCAGTATATTAGCACAGGCACTCGACGTTTTAAATATCTATAATAAAAAAAAAATTGTCTTCCTGTAAACATAATATTGACAAGGTATACCACGTCGCCATCTTGGTTTTCGTTTTTACCAGCTGCATCGCTTGAAAATTTCGGCGAAAAGTTCGATATAATACAATAATTAGAACCCTACCGTTTAGAAGCAACTCTGTGAAGGTCATACCTCTCGCATCGTCATGGTGAACTGGAAATAAAGTCCATTTATCGGCTATAATCGACCGTCAAACATCGTCTACTGCTTCTCAAATGCGAGAAATCGCTGAAAGGTGGACGTACGTAGACATAATTTTGGGATAGCCCTATTTTCATTGGTCGATAAAATTAAAAATAGTAAATATTATAATTAGCAGTAAATATGTTCTAGTGAGCGAGGTAATAGATCTTGAACATTATTCAATTAATACATACTTAATTTATTTTTTTAAACGTTAAACATGATAACTTCACTTATTCATGCATTCGTTTCTGTTGAAAGTAAATTTCATAACGTAATAAGAAAACTTCAAAATTGAATTCACACACAAACGCACGCGCGCCTACACGTGGGTATACTCTCAAACGTACACAGTAACATTTATACATCCAAATGTCCTGTCCTGCTTATTTGGAAATTTTCAGTGTTGTCACAATGGGTGACAAAACGTGGGTTGGAGTCGAAGCAGAGGGGGGGGGGGGGGGGGGGGGTCATGAACATTCCCAATGTTATTTGGTAATGTAATAGATTTACTAAATTTCCCGTGCCAGCCTGTCCCGAAACCACACAATTGTGCCGAGTTTTATTGTTTGCAAGACTGCAACTACCCTGCATTCAGTGCCCCCCCCCCTCCCCCTGCACAAGCGTCAGTGGGTACATTAGCAAGGGAATTCTCATTTGCATAATGATGTCAACTTCCGTCCCTAGATCAGGAGTTATCGCATTTTGAGGAGCAGTAGACGATAGTTGATGCTTGATTATATCTGATCAATGGACATTATTTCAAGTTTTCTATAACGATGCGAGAGATAAGATATTGACAGAGTTGTTGCTAGACGGTAGGGTTCTAATTATTGTATTATATCGAACTTTTCGCCGAAATTGTCAAGCGATGCAGCTGGTAAAAACGAAAACCAAGATGGCGGCGTGGTATACCTTGTCAATATTATGTTTACAGGAAGACAATTTTTTTTTTTTATTATAGATATTTAAAACGTCGAGTGCCTGTGTATATTAGCTGTGCGACTCGTACATGTAATGTAGTTGGATTATATTAGCTGGCGGGGATTACATTAGTGGACTATATTAACTGGCGGGGATTACATTAGTGGATTATATTAACTGACGGGGATTACATTAGTGGACTATATTTTTAAACGACCTTTTAGCGATAGAAATGGCCGATAGATGGCTATGTTGATTTTTCTATTTACAATATAATGTACCTTTTTATTTTTTTGCTTTGTAACTTATCAAACTGTAAAAAATGTGTTTATTTTCAATATGAAAGTTTCATAGCATTGGTGTGCATTATCTCACAGTACAGACTCGTATCTTTAAAAAAATAACATTTTCGTTTCTAATTTATATTTCTTTATAAAGGTAAACTAATGATTTTCCCTGATACATCTTTGAAACGAGAAAGAAACCAAGCGAGACAGTGAATTCCTCGTGTAATGTGTGCTCTCTCATGCAATGGGGACATTATACGTATACATGAATGTCAAGCAACTTTAAACTGCACCCTACATAACGCATGCTATAATACAAAATGTGCAATACTGTCCAAGTCACAAGTTAGTGTTTTCATTTTACTATAGTGCCAACTTTTTCTTCAAAGCAATGTTTAATTAGAATGAATCTTATCAGCGATATTCAAAACATTGCAATTTGATATGTAGATGCTTACCGTTATGTCCAACTTTTGAAGAATTGTTAAACATCGTCCCGAGTCATGGAATGGAGATTCAAGTTTGCCAATAAATTCTCATCGGCATCATTCGTCACTTTAACAACCCGTGTAGGATTTACATGTAAGCACAAGACGAATCAATTTCATACCTATATACAGTTGTATGAATGTTGTAAAATCAAAAGGCGTTTAAAAGCCAGGCTATTTAACATTTTTTACTGACAATTCTAGACCTTTTTAAAGACAAAATGACAATATTTCTAAAATCGATTTGAAGGTGCATGTGCCCTTATTTAGAGTAGGTACATGCTATATGATTTTGTTAGGAATTTAACAGGCTACAACCTTTCAGAAATAATTTTTACATGGATTTCCATGACCTCAAAGAGGTATGTGGGATCAAAGGTAATATAAGTGCAGATATGTCCAATCTATATCTATCTATCTATATATGAATGATCCGATCATGGTACAAAATATCTACACCATCGTTTGTTAATACGCTTACAACGAGACATTTTTTCTCAATTCAGTACATCAGTGTATTATTCTTGTTAACAATGTAGATTATTAATATTTGTCGTTTTTTCGTGGTGTGCGATATTTGTTTATGTAATAGATGTCTCTTGATATAAAACGCAAGTTGCGTAAAAAAAAAAAAGGCCTTTTCTAGGGGTGGATCCAGAAATTGCGGTTAAAGGGGGGGGGACTTTTTATGATACAGGGGGTTTGAGTACCGCCTTGAGGGCCCCATTCGGTCCAGGACAGAGTCTTTGTTGGGGTCCAGGGGGCAAAGCTCCTTGAAGCTCCTGAATTTTACAGATTTTATAAGGCTTGAAATATGTCTTCTATAAAGTAATTTTTACTATTTTCTGACATTTTAAATAAGTGAATTTAATAAAATTATGCAAATTTGAAAGCTTTTATGGAAAACATGTAAGTTCTCGTAATAAAAATAATCAAATCAAATCAAAAGATATTGTCATTTATTCCTCCGAGAGTGGAAGAAATTATTGGTTCTTTTATCGTTTACATTTTTCTCAGCAAGAGACCACGATCTACCTTAAATAATTTGAAAATTTTACAGAGGGGTTTTAGTGCTTTTATATATATATATATATATATATATATATATATATATATATATATATATAAGATGTGAATAACGCCTGTCGCGACACGAGACCTCCGTTTTAAGGTCATATCCGAAAGACCCGCGATTGTCACTTCTAAATGCCTATTGTTTGGTGAAGGAGCAATCACTACCTACTTAACGTCTTCGGTTTGACGCGGCGATGGCACAAGCGGGGCTAGAACTCGCGACCTCCCGGTTACGATGCGAACCATCCATCAAATGTTAGATTGATTGATTATATATTGTCTAACGTTCCGCTAGAGAATTTTTCATCCATATGGACTTCACCACTGCCCGTGAAGGGCTGCAAAATTCAAGTCTATGCTCGGCGCTTACGGCCTTTGAACAGGGATGGATCTTTATCGGGACCTCGGTGTTTGCGTTCTCATCCGAAGTCACCTCTTACGACAAGCAAGGGGGCACTGAAGAACTATTCTAACGGGATTCATATGGTAGAAAAAAGTCTAGGAATACTATATATGGAGCAATGCTCCTTTATCACCTGCATATGGTGTTTATATATCTCAACTGTTTCGATACGCAAGAGCTTGTTCTACGTATGGTTCTGCATATGATCAAATTCGGCTACTGACAAACAAGTTGATGGTGCAGGGATTTCAACAGTCTCGTTTAAAGCCACCATTCCGCAAATTATATGGTCGTTATAATGATCTAGTTTGCCAATACAACCTATCATTGGGTTTATGCTGTCTGACGTGTTTCATTATCATACCATTGTTAGACTGTTCTTAGCACACTGATTTTGACTACGGATAACTTCGTTTATCATATCAAGATAATAGGGCTCACAGTGGGTGTGACCGGTTGCCAGGGGATGCTTACTCCTCCTAGGTACCTGATCCCACCTCTGGTAAATATCCAGGTGTCCTTGTTTGCCCAACTTTCTATTTTGCATTGCTTATAGAAGTTATGAAATTGATCACTGTTCGTCATTTTCACCTTTCATATGAGTGTATGAATACTGGTAGAAATAAGCATTTTAGCGAATGATTTCAAAGTTGTGAGACACAATATAAATTCAATTAGAAGTTACATATTATCTTATCAAGTCTACATATGATACGAAATTATGAATTAGAATTACATATTTAGCAAAACATTTTTGATATGATATGTACTATCAAATTTACATCGAAAGAAACACAAATAGTGTGTGATTGAAAAAAAATGAAAACAGACTTAAGAACGATTGCATTTGAATTATGCCAAAAAGGAAGTTGATTTTGAGTATGATTTTCAGGATAAATATGTTCAAGCTTTGAAATCGCTGTATGAGTAATTGGATACCATTGTTGCTGTGCCAACACGGTATTGGAAAAGCGTCATTTTCCTAGCTTTACGTTATATGATCCATAGTAAATTTACTCAGCCAAAACATGATCAGAGGAATTTACTCAGCCAAAACATGATCAGAGGAATTTACTCAGCCAAAACACCCATAAGTAGTTTCTGGAAGAAAAATGAAATGGATTCGTGAATTTACACAACACACAATATAAGGTAAAATTATCGAGACAGCTGTCGCCGGGTTTATGCCATAATATATCTTAAATTGAAATGGAATCGAAGATGATATACATGTATCCAACTTACTCCATTTAACAAGTAACACCCTTGTGCAATTGATTCCAATTTTATTTTATTATTCAACTGAAATTTATATTTAAATTGATCAATACATTAAGTAGTCCCCCTTTTCAAAACCAATCGAGTCCCTTGCGGGCATAGAAAACTCTAACAAGATATATGTAGAAGTCTTTAAGGTACAATGCATTTAATGTATAACGACCGTATTTCATATTTAGTAAATGGATGTTGGGAATTTTGTAATAATTGACCATTTTGAAGGGTTCATCCAAAAAAAAATCCACCATAGGGATTTTAAAAATTTTGATCACTGTTTGATATATTTCACATAAAATTTTACAATGAAATCTAAAAGAATGTCTTATTGAAATATTTTTAAAAGACATTATATTTCCATACAAATCTCTTGGTAAAAAGTTACATACGCTTATTTCTCCTTGTGAGGATATGGAATAAAATTAATCATTTACCGCACACATTTTTAGAAAATTAGATTTTCCTTATTTTTACGAAGGGCAGATAACTCTTTAACAAAAAGTATCAAGTGCATAAAGGTCAACTTCTGCTCATTTACTAATTAAGTGAATACGGTCAACTTCACTTTCATCATTATTTAACAATAAACATTTATTTGTATTTTGTTCATTATCCTTATATATTGAATACCTTTATTCAAATTATCACTTCTTACTATTATGCTAAACAACACCAGTGTTGTATGAAAGGGACGTTTACTTATATGTTCTAGTGACGATTTGGGAGTCTCTTTCAATCCCCAGACCTTACATTTAACGCCACATCTCAGACATCTGCAAACTGTAACAAAAACTTATAACAATGCGTGGCTCAGTAATTGCCCCACCCCTCGATAAAAGAATAGTCTGCAATGTTTTGTGTCAGATCAGTTGTTACAAATTTTTATTCATACGCTGCAGTATACAAACAATGAAAATGCATCAACAACTTTACACTAGCTGTGTCTAATACAAGAAATGCCACCTCTACATTGTGGGTGCCTCATTGAAATATATTATCTATTATGTATGATTTAATTAAAATATTCTATCTACTTGTTAACGCATGGAGCTGAACGCCCTCCTACTTCGATACATTTTATCTTATATGTACAAAATCAGTAAATAGTTTGCCAAACACTCAAACAGATAAGGTGTCCCCCATTCATGTTTTCCTATCCTCTTCTCTGTTTTTTTTTAAATTGTCTGCTACGGGTTTCGAACAACACATGATGACCATTGCCGATATCGCCATGATACACACCCAATGTATAATAAAAATACACCAACGTTCTTCTGAAGCACATATCAAATAATATGATGTTCAGATCCGCCACCCAACCCCAGTTAAAAGATGTATTACTAATACCTGCTTATTTTTTTTTAACGATTTCCGTAAGGAGTCATTTCCTTGATTTGATTAAAATATGATGTAGTCTCTTTTATATCATGTATTGTAGACCATATTTTGACTGGTTGGTTCAGATATGAAATTTTGAAATCCTAATTTCAAATCTTATATTTCTACTCCTGAATGAGCTGTCTGGGATTTTGTTGTTTAATACTTCAAAATTCAATTTATATTCTGAGTACATGTAACTCTCAGGTGAGTGAATGTTTTTGATATCTTATAATTTAATTACATTGAATTAATTAAAATGAACATTTCAAGAGTTTGTTACATAGAGATTTTTTCCCTTACATTATCTTATAATTTCAGAATCTATTTATGATGATTATATAAGAAGTCTGTATAGTTTAGTATATGTAACAACAACATTAATCATGATGAAGGAGGAAAGGAAAAAGAATTACGTATCTTATTTTTAGTTTCTTCGTTTAATGATTATCATAGATTTATCGAACTTTCTTTATTTACCACCACCTTGTAGGATAACTGTGGCGGATCTAGAACGAGGCTACATGTATGTGTATTGCATTATTTTTGGGTCTTGGATCCTCCCTCCCCTCAATTCTTGGCGGAAAAGGTTCAAACTTGGGTTGCTGCGCCCCCCCCCCCCCCCTCCGTTTTAACACTCCTGAATAAATACGGTAGCACAATACAAGTGGTTCGAACTGCCATTGACTTTGTGTTCACTTAAGAGAAATAAGTAGTGATTGATCTTTCTCTAAATACTCGGAATTTAGAGGCAAGAGTTGCAGATATCTCAAATGAGACATTTTAAAAAACTAAATTTTGTATTTCTCTAGTAAAATGCTGATACAGTTTGTATATCACATAACATCATTGCATCATTAGTGGTAACAGTGGCGGATCTAGAGGGGTGCATAACGGGTTTTTGCACTCCCTCCAGTTGAAAATGTAACAAAACATTTCATCTGCCATTTCTGAGTTTGAACAACTCCCTAGTTTAGAAAAGACGGAATCCCTCTGAATTCTTTTGAATCCATGCTCACCCTAATGGTAGCACCATCAACAAAATTGAACACTTTGTTGATTTAAGTACCTTTCTCAAACAAATATCACAGCAGCAAGGTAAATGACTTTGAGAAAAAAGGTTTATTAATAAATCAATAAAGGTTTTACAGGTATGCACGTACCATCTCTGGCTACACGAAGTTTGCTCTACCAACTCTCTTCCAGGCGGTCATTGTAATATGGCATAGGTGGAGCCAGGAATTTGTGAAAGGAGGGGGGGATCCAGCATATGATCTTTTAGGTACTTTTCACAACCTCCACTCCCTACCTATTTACACTTTTTTGCTTGAATACATAACATCTTAGAGAGATCTTGAGACATTTTTTATACATGAAAAATGTTTAATTTATTTACCTCTAGTTTCCAAAGTTTTAGTCATTCTAATCACCATACCCAGATCTTATTTCACCATGGAATAAAACAAGAAGTTGATCTAAAGGTTACTACCAACAGGCCTGGGCCCGAGGGGCCCCCAGAAGCTTTGCAGTAATTGGTGCAAAATCCGGCATTCTGAGCATTTCCTGGCACTTTTCCACTTTCAAACTGTCTACTTTTTAAATAAAACTCTTATATTACATATACTTTTTAAGAATTCTTGAGTGATACTGCCTTGTATCTGACGAAAATATCGTAAAAAAAATATAGCAGTGTGTCGTCTTATTTATCCTATAACTAAATGATGTACTGGCGTTGATAAATCTGAATGATGCAATTGTATTTCATATCATTTTCACTCAAAGACTTGTTAAAATTGAATAACTCTTGAAGTTTTTGGGCTGCAAAAAGGGTGGGGGTAAGAATGGATCGATATCCCTTACCTCTCTGGATCCGCCCTTGCATGGATACATTAGGTACTTGCAATTGAACAAAAGCATGTTAAAGCCCCTTAAGATGAAGGCAGCAGTGGTAGAACGTTCGCTTCGTAACCGGAAGGTCGTGAATTCAAGCCCTGTTCGTGCTATATCCGAGTTAAACAGAAGAGTTAAAAAGTAGTGATTGCTCCGCTAGACATTTAGAAGTGAGAATCACGGTTCTTGGTCCCGTGTCGCGGCAGGCGTTGACACGTTAAAAAAAACCCTCACTGCTACGACCGTAAGCATTAAACATAGGTCTAGATTTGTTTTACTTCACTTACAGCTGGTAACGTATCAGTGTGGGTGAGAAATCCTCGACAGGACATAAAACAATAAATCAATCAATCTCTCTTGTACGTCCTACCGAGAATTGTCACTCATACTGGAACGTTCAAAGATGAAGGATAAGTACTCATATGTAGCTACTTTAAGTAAGGTAGAAAATGTAGAAACCCATTGTTCAAAGACACACTTTACTTCGAACATGCACTTGTAAAGATATACCCTGCGGGGAAATACTTGTTTGGTTTGGATAGTTCTAGTTAATTTTTGTGACGGTACATGAATGATCACTTGAATGTCGTTTAAATCAGACACGAGAATTAAACTCCAGTGGGAACGAATGTGTCGAAAGAAGTGCGAAAACGTTTCCTGTCTAGAATATCTCATATCTAGAGAGTAACAACAGTTACGGGAACAGTACAGCTGGTTATAATTATCATGCTGAAATATTACCAAAATTCTCGGGTTCCAAACGTCAATCATAAACATCTACAGATAAGGCACTTTTAGAAAACTCTTTTCAATGTCAAAGTACAAAAAGCCATATTATCATTTTATTGATTGATTGTATATTGTTTAACATCACACTCGAAAGTTTTTTCACTCAGATGGAGACGTCACCATTGTCGGTGAAGGGGTGCAAAATTTAGGCCTATGCTCGGCGCTTACGGTCTTTGAGAAGGGAGGGGTCTTTATCTTGCCACACCTACTGTGACACGGGACCTCAGGTTTTGCGGTCTCATTCGGAGGACCACCCCATTTAATCGCCTCTTACGACAAGCAAGGGGTACTGAGGACCTATTTCATCCCGGACTTCCACGGAACTAATGAAGGTATTTAAAACAGCATTCAGTCTGATTAAAATCAAACCTCTCACTTCGCTCGAAATACGGACAGTCGCTGCGTGGGAGCCGCGACTGTCCGGATATCGAGCGAAGTGAGAGGTTTGATTTTAATCAGACTGAACAGCATTATGATTATAGTTTATTAACGACCCTGTGGTTGCCCTATGTCCCCCATGGAGATAAGTGGATTAAGTAAGTAAGTAAGTTATTAACGACCGAATTTTACCCATCATTTCAATTCAAACATTACCATCATGATAAAGAATGTACAAATTAAAAATACGTTTCAGCGCCACTGCACACAAAGAGGCAGTAAAGGTTGTTGTTTTTTTCTCTAGATAATAACATGTCTTTTCCTAAGCCATCGATATAACTACTCACAATGTTAATTTGGTTGTTCAAATAATTTACAAATGTGGTATATGAAACGCACAATTAAAATATCTCAAAGTTCGTATTTATTATTTGTAAGATAGCAATTTAGTATTTGCAAATATAATGGACCATGTGTCTAGGAGGAGGACTCACCCCCTTTTGACCGGTCACATCCGCCGTGATCCCTGTATCTTGATCAGGTAATCTAAATGGCATCAGCAAAAGATTCCTTTTGTTGTATAAGCTTTCGGACGAATTCTTTTCACAACAATGCATGATAATCTTAATGAAATGCATTAGATCGGCCTCTTTTAAATATTCTAAATTATTCCCAATGAAACACACGGAAATTGCAATGGAAACAAAATTAAGAAACAATTTGGTTTGAATACTCACTTTTTTAACAACATACCATTAACACTGTCATTTATGTAAGAGAACTTACAAGTAAGGTTTCCAAAAAATACCTATATGAATTCATGAGATATCATTTTTTAAGTTCCATCATTCAATATGTGTCCGGTTAAAACTTCAGCAAAACTTAAATTAAAAACAATACGAACGTTACCCAATTTTGTCTATAAGAACGACGCTATACAGTGGGAGCCAACAGCGTCATTATACATGATTGGATGAAATTAAAAGAACTGTTCAAAGCATACTTTATTCCTATACAAATAAAAATATAGCACATGTGCTTTAAGATTTTATTAGTTTTACGTCAGATTTCATTATTAATATTTCATCCAGTTCAATTTGAATTGGAAATTTTTGTCAAAGAAAGTGTGCAGCTCGTGTTGCAAGTTACCACGTATTTCACCTTAGATCCACATAGATTGCCATTTATGGTTAAGGAGTTATTCCCCTTGGCATAGCATTTCGTTTTGCATCTCTTTGAATGAGGTTGGTGTAATTTTTCGAACTTTTATATTGCTATTATATTGCAAAGTTAGTAAATTATTGTTTTTAAACGTTTTCCATGTCAAAAGATTTTGGAAATGTGTTCGCTACCGTTTAAAGCAATTACTTAAGGTTAGTTTACTCGTAGTCTCCTGATGATCTGGGATATTTTGGCTAGCGTCTGTTAGCGCTGTTTTTGTACGTGCACTGTATTGTGGTTAATCAGTTTCATATATATGTATGCATATGAAATAATAAAAGTTTTAAAAGAATCTACAAATATAATTTTAATCTCAACCTCCCTTTTTTATATCATTGGGATCAGTAAGAAAATAATCTTTTTCTTTTCTATATATATTTTCACAGAATCGTCTATTTCTGCTTCATACTGGGGGGGGGGGGGGGGGGGGGGGGGGGGGGGGGGGGGGGGGGGGAGAAAAGTGCCTGCTATTGCAAATCTTTTTGAGCCCTGGGTTGATTTTCCTAAATATACAGTCATACAATACAGACAGAAAAGTGTCTTCATAGGACTAATAAATGTACCTCACCCCCTCATACACATACACATATCTAGTGCACACCGAACTGTAAGTAATCACAGTTAGTTAATGCATGCATTCTATGTCATCCAAGAACGAGTTTTTGGATCAATGAGAGACCACAAGTAGGACTCTTAAATTTATAAAAGGTATACATATCTTTAAAAGTAAGATATCTCAGTTGGGCCTGGAGATGCATATGTCGCTTGAGTTGAAATCTTTCGAATCCATGCATATTAGGTATCAAGTTGTTATTCAAACATATTTGGTGTACTGTGCTGTATAATCATATCAATTTCTTTATAAAAAAAAATGTGTATATATAATAGGTAATTGTGTCTGGTTATTATAACAAATGTATGAAAAATAACTATTTATCAATGCAATCATTGTGATTTCATTAAGGTCAACTGCAAGAGCACATACACAAATGGCTTATAGAAGCCGCGGTGGCAGAGAGGTTAGAGTGTTCGCCCTGCATGCGGAAGGCCGGGGTTCGAATCCCGGCCGCGAGAGACCTAAGTTGTTAAAACAGATAGTGGCAGTTAAATCGCCAAACGCTCTGCATTAGGTGTGAATGTTACGGGTCCTCGTAGATGACCTTACAAACGGATGACCCGTGTCACAGTAGGTGTGGCACGCTAAAGAACCCTCACTGCTCAATAGCTGTAAGCGCCGAGTATAATTTGAAGCCCTTCACTGGTCTTAGTGACGTCTCCATATGAGTGAAAAATTCTCGAGCGAGACGTTAAGCAAGATACAATCAATCAACAAATCAAAGAGGTAACTTGGGAATGCCTGACTATTTTAAGTTATGAAAAGGTCAGTAGTTTATCTCTGCTGGCTGAATCTTTCTTCTCAATGCACCGAGTGCAATTCATGATGTTTATGTTCCTGTTAATTCTTTCTCCTCCATACCATGCAGTGTATTAAAGGGGTCGGCTGTAATTTGGAGAGTTGAGGATACATTTGTTTAAACAAATATGAATTGTATTCCAATTTTTGTCGGTGGATTTTTATGTGGGAGAACTCTTATATCAAGCATCAAATATGATGACGTATGATGAATTTATATTCTGATTGTAAGTGCCCAAAGGTCAACAATTACAACTATAACAAAGTACAAGCTGAAATTTAAATTACGTACTTCTCTACTGTATGATTATTTATTTATTCACAAAGGGTTGTACAATGATTCTTTGAAATTCAGCAACCTTTTTTGACGGATCGTTTACAATATCTTTTAATAACCTTTTTTCTTTTAAGAAAACGAGTAGTTTGTTAAAATGGATGGGGTTAGGGATTTTTGCTAGTTTCATATTGAACCCCATTATAGTGTATAATTCCCCCCCCCCCCCCCCTGATATTTAACTTACTAATAGAGTAGACATGAAAAAATCCGAAGACCCCCCCCTCCCCCCCCCCCCCCTCGAAATTAGTGTTTCAACAATGTCATCTTAAATATGTTACTGTTCACAAACACCTTGGTCTTACCTTTTCTAATGATTTAAGCTGGTCAGTATATATTGAAAACATCGTTAATAAAGCGTATAAAAAACTTGGTTTGCTAAAAACGTTAGAATTTACTGTAGGAAGAAACACCTTATCAACAATGTATACAACTTTTATTAGACCTGTATTAGAATATGCCTCTGTAGTCTGGGATGGATGTGCGGGTTTTGATTCTCACCAGTTAGAAAAAGTTCAGTTATTGGCTGCCAGGATAGTAACTGGTCTTCCAATTTTCGCCTCAATAGATTCACTTTATTTTGAAACTGGATGGGAAACCCTTTCTGATAGAAGACAAATAGCTAAATTAACAGATATGTTTAAAATCCATAACAATTTAATTTCCCAATATCTCAAAGAAATTTGCCCAAATCTTCGCAGAAATTTATCATCATATGACACCCGTAATTCTAGCGACTACACACTGCCTAGATGCAGACTTGAATTATATAAAAAGTCATTTATTCCCGACACGGTTAGGAAATGGAACTTGCTGAGTACAGATAGAAAGAGATAACTTCAATTGATAAATTTAAAAAGCACATTAAAATAACACCCTCAAAACCACCTTAATACTATTCATATGGCCAGCAATATGTTAATATTATTCATACCAAATTAAGACATTCTTGCATTTTAAATAATGATCTTTATCGTAAAAACATCATTGCCTCTCCAAATTGTATATGTGGTCATATTGAAGATGTCCATCGTTTCTTTTTTGCATGCAAAATATACACTCGAGCAAGAAATTGTTTTTCAATGAACTGCTTCAGCTTAATAATATTGTTATTGTCGATACCTACCTTTTATTATGGGGAAATGAATACTTTTCAAATGACGTAATTTTTTATATTTTCAGAGCAGTTCAGAAGTTTATTAAGAACTCTAACAGATTTTAATCGAACCTATATATCATAATTTTAAAATATGTTTTGCATTTTTGACTGATTATGTAATTACATGAACCTAAACATATATTGTATATTATCATAATTGTACATTATAACGAATATTATATTTTCTGTGGTACGACAATCTTTATTTGTACATGTATATCATAATATATTTTGTATACGGGAGATGTTGTCTAAGTTGCTAGAACTTGTAACCAATCCTTATGTATATTCATACAATAAAATATGTTCAAATCAAATCAATAGACTAGCCACTTCATGAAATAAAATAATAAATTATGGGCATTCGTTTGCAGCTAAAGCAAAAGTATGACTGTGTACATATTACCCTAATTAGCCAATGGAGCTTTGTTAGAGTAATGCTGTTCCATGTTAATAATGGTTGCTGAATTTGACATTGATGTGTAATATCGATGTGTGAAATGACCGTGCGCCCGACCACTAGCCTGAAGCTAGCAGTCACTAACCAGCAGCCAATAGAAGCTAGCAGCCAATAAGAAAGTTCATCAAAGTACTGCGAGTTTTCAGAGGGAATACTAAAAAGTAACTCAAAATAAATCAAAATAGATAATTTTTTAAACAATCAATAATTTTTCATTACCGAGTTACATACTTGAAGGCAATATCATTTCCAACCTTCGGTTTGGGGCTGTAGGGGTGCCACCTGGGGCCTCCCAAGGGTGGGACCACTTTTCCAGACCTCTAATAATTGACTAAATGGTGTTGGAACAAAGCAAAAGATAAACGACTAGAGAACAATGCCAAACACATACAACTCTTAAAAGGATAATATAGGCCTTTAATGGCAATTGAGCTCAAATGAAAGTTCATGATTTTACAACGTTAAGGGTCATAATGGAGGTTAATAACAACCTAATCTTTGAAGAGTCTGCTAAAAGAGAATGTTGACAAGAAAAGGGACCCCTTTGATAACATTTTCCGCCCTCAGTTTGGGGCTGTTGGGTCGCACCATCTGCCTTCTGAGTCTTGGTCCATTTTCAATCTTTGACTGAGGTGTACGTTATCGGTGCACAACTCCAGGCCATGCTGATTGTAAAGTTGTTGTGTCACTGCAGTGTGCTGGTGTGCCCCTATTTTGTCGGGGTTTTTCAATTTAGTCAAACTTTTGCAATTTGAATTAAATTGAGGTTTAGTATTTTTTTTAGATAGCTAGAATCCCTGATTTAGACGTTTTTATGTCACAATTTTGTAGCTTTGTATTTTTTCGTGTACAAATGTGATGGATTTGCCTATGGATTAGGTGTTCTCTGTGTTGGGCTTGTGCCCTCCCCCGGATACTCCAGTAACCGCACGGCAAAACACCGCGTCCCCAAATTTACACATGAGTGGGTTGGTAGGCAATGTAGGCTTTAGCTTAGGCAAACCGTGGTGTGGGAGTGCCCACGGCGGTATGAAAGGCCCGAGGTTAGAGTTGATTTCTTAGGGAACATTCATGGGTGTTGATTATTTCTCTCCGTCCTTGCCTTCTTGTTTGAGGGTTGAGTTGGAAGGTAAATGGGTGCCAATGGTTGGGTGAGGTTTACTAGTCCCCAGCTCAGTCCTCGAGAGATTGGCAGTTCAGATTTTAGATGGTGATCCATATTGTAAGTGCGACTCCCAGGAGAACTTTCTTAGTTTTGTTTGACCCAAGAAAAGTTCCAGCCATGCATGATACCAAATGGTTTAGAGACTCCAAAAGGTTGGATGACGACTACTCTTCAACCATGGGGGAGGGAGTCTTATGCCCGATGTCCCAGTGAGGCCTACTACGACTATATAGTTGAAGGTTACATATCCAGGTCTGGGAATCTCTCAGTATATTTAATCCCCGTCACTACATTCCTTCTCTACAGTGTCGGGGAGATCAGCCCAACCCCCTCACTGATAACGTGATGACCAGGCCCCATGTCAGTTCAGTCATGGTTTGTATCAGGAGTTCTAGTCAGCGCCAGTATATCCCTACACCAGAATCATATTCCCTAGTTGAAGCATCGTTGGAACAAGCGGGACATGAATTATAAATTTCAGGATTCTTGCAGTTCTGGGGCCTTAGGGGCAAGTATAAAACTGCCAAAAATTGGCCATTTTTCAAAAATCTTCTCAAAAAATCAAAATCGTAAATTTGATGATCCCTCTGGTAGGGGTTCTGACCCCAGGGTGGGGCCAAACCTACTATATAGCGTTTATATGTAGAAAACTTAGATAACATCTTCTTTAGTACTATCAATACTAAATTGAAATTAAATGGATATTTAAAAAGAACAGGTAGTGTTTTACTAAAATTGTAAATTTGATGATCCTAGTGGTAGGGGTTTTGGTATTAGGGTGGGGTCAAAATGGTCAGTTATTAATTGTGTAAACAAAAGACATTTTTAACTTCTTGATAACTTCTATACTAATTTGGTATGAAGCATCTTCGGGACAGGGGAGGGGGGGGGGTATAAATTGTAAATATCAGGATTCCTGCACCCCTGCGAACTTGGAGACTGGGCAAAATCTGCCCAAAATGTACCGATTTCCACAAATCTTCTCTAGAACCGCACATGTTTAAGAAAAACTAAATGCATCAAGATGTAAAGCAGAAAGGCTTTTATAGAAACTGTAAATCTCATGATCCCCGGGTAGGGATTCTGACGCCAGGGTGAAGTTGAACTTACTATATAATGTTTAAGTGTAAGTTTGCTGATACTGTATAAAAAGTTTAATGCATACGAAGGAATAGCAGAAAAAGATGTACAAAAAATAATGAATTTCACAACTCAGGGATTTCACGCTAGGATGGGACTAAATTAGTCATATCTTTTAATGTTTTAATGTTAATACACCTAGTATATGATGAGAAGCATTTCATCAGTGTATTCACTGATAACGGCATTGAAGTTGTAAGAACACATCTTGTTTTATATTTTTGCTGAATGTTAAAACTTAGCTTAGGTATCAACAATCTCGATTGAGGTCAGCATTTCGCAAATTCTATGGTCGTTATAACGATCTAGTTCGTCAGTACAACCTATCTTTGGGTCAAATGTTGTTTGACGTGTTTCATACCGATTGTTAAACCGTTCGTGGCACTCTGATTTTGACTGCAGATAACTCCGTTCACCTTAACAGGATATAGGTTCACGACGGGTGTGACCGGTCGACAGGGGATGCTTACTCCTCCTAGGCACCTGATCCCACCTTTGGTGTGTCCAGGGGTCCGTGTTTGCCCAGCTATCTATTCTGTATTGCTTGTAGCAGTTATGAGATTGATCACTGTTCGTTATCTTCACCTTTCATATTCAAAACAGGATTTTCTCCCCTACATTTCATAGCCCTTGGGAGTGGTGATAATTTTCACTAGTATCCGGGTGACTGATAAGGCCTGTGGGCCTCTTAATAAACCAAGAGAGCAATCTCTCCTAGTGTCATCGAGTTGCTTACCCAGGAAATTACGTCCCCACGAACCAGCAAAATTTTGCTTACCCACGAACACTGTCTCCCGAGAATTAAAATGATTCCACAGTATTAAAATGGTCTGGAAAGTGGACCTACCCTCACCAGGCCACTTTTGGTACCCCTACAGCCTAAACGTGAGGGTGGGAAATGATAGCTGTAGGAGAACCCTTTCTTACCTGCATATTCCTTTAGTGAACTCTTCAAAGATCAAGTTGTAATTAGCCTCCATTATAACCCTTCATGCAGTAACATTAAGAACTTTCAGATGCGCTCAATTTCCATTAAAGGCCTATATGATCCTTTCAAAGGGTGTGGGTGGTTGATATCATTGTTCCTAGCCGTTTGTTTTGTTCCAACACCCTTTAGTCAATCATTAGAGTGGTCTGAAAAGTGGCATCGCCCTTTGGAAGTCCCAGGTGTTAACCAACAGCCCTAAACTGAGGGTGGGTAATGATAGCTCTAGGGGACCCCTTTCTTAGCTGTATCATCTTTTAGTGGACTCTTCAGATATTACGTTGTCATTAGCCTCCATTATGGCTCTACATGTCGCAAAATCGTGAACTTTCAGATGAGATCAACTTCCCTTACAGTCCAATATGACTCCTTGTAAGGTTTATATCTGTTTGATTTCATTGTTCCTTAGTCGTTTATTAGTTTTGGTTTATTCCAACACCCTTTAGTTAATTATTAGAGTAGTCTATAAGTGGCCCACCCTTCGGAGGCCCCTTACAGCCCCAATATGAGGGTGGAAAATGATAGCCTTATGGATCCCTTTCCTGTTTAAATACTCTTTTAGCAGACTCTTCAAAGATTAAATAGTTATTAGCCTTCATTATGACCCTACATTATGTCAAATTAGGAACTTTCAGGTGAGCTTAATTGCCCTTAAAGGCCTCTTTGACCCCTTTGAAAGGTTCTCTATGTTTGATGTCATTGTTATTTTATCAGTTTGGTATTATTCCAACACCCTTTAGGCAATTTTAAGAGATGTCTGAAAAGTGGTCCAACCGTTTGGTGGTCCCAGGTGGTACCCCTACAGCCCCAAACTGAGGGCGGAAAATGATAGTCCTAGGGTTCCACGTCCTTGTCGGCATACTCTTTTTGTGGACTTTTCAAAGATTAATTTGCTATTAACATTCATCATCATCCTATGTGATGTAACGTCAGGAACTGTCAGGTTAGCTCAATTGCCTTCAAGTATGATACTCGGTAATTAAAAATTTATTGATTAATCGTTTGAAAAATTATCTATTTTGATTTATTTTGAGTTACTTTTTAGTATTCCCTCCGAAAACTCGCAGTGCTTTGGTGAACTTTCGTATTGGCTGCTGGTTAGTGGCTGCTAACTTCAGTCTAGTCGTCCGACACACATACATTTTGTAACGGGCGAACACATTTACTGGTTTAAACGCCCGACCAAACGTGTGGAAATCTGCAAACAGAATTTAGATGAATCAAGTTTAAAAGCATACCAATAACGAAGTTGTAACAAGCCAAGGAACAGACCTAGTTAATTTTATGATCGGGATCCAAGTTATGGGAGCTGAGAGACCAAAGGTCTACTCGTGTCCTCTCTCCACAACTAGCAACTGGTTCATGATATCGCCCGTATATCCGCAGCCTCTACTTGCTTTTGAGGCTGTGTTCGTTTGATCAGGTGATGAGTTACAAGAGTGATCCTAATTTGCTCGTTTGCAGTTCAGAAATCTCCTTTAGATCTCTTTGTCAGCTTCTCAAATAGCAAGTAGAGACCGGGGACATATTGGCGGTATCCGGTTCCAGTGGAACGAATAAAACCAGTCTCTTTCTGTTATTTGAGAAGTGAAATAGACAATAGAGATCACTCGGGATCTCCGAACTCCAAACGAGTAAATTAGGATCAGTGTTGTAGCACTACACCGGAACAAACGAAAATAGTTATAACCACCTATAATCGCTTTAAGGACGACACTTCTTTGTATAAAGTCATGCACGTGTCATGAATCAAATTGTCGTACGTATCCACAGCAAAAAAAAAAAAAAAAAAAGAACATCCACATGCACCCTTTTGTTATGGAGAAGAATAAAAACACGTCGTTTCAAGTTCTAATACTGAGCTCTATATCGGGGCCATTGAGTTTGTTACAGTTCATATACATTATATATCTTGACAACACCCGTAGAATATCATGCGATGACTCAATACTTATATACAAGTGATAAACCTTTTTCCAAATTCATATGTTTATCTAGTATTACGAAACCCATTTCCTTTTCCTTGAAAATTGGTCAAAAATCTATTTTGACAGGCTCCCCCGAAAAATTTAGGCTGACGACCAATATTTTTTTATAATGACTTTAAAGATGAAAATCTTTTTTCGGTCATACATTTTTCGTTGTATAGGACTATTTCCCCTTTTTTCGGTGGAAATAATTTTCACTACCTACAACTGAAGCAATGCTGCGGGAAATCAAAGTTGACGACCGTATGTATTTCCTATTGATTTTAATTCATTACTGCATATTTTACCGTATATCAAAATTTCAATAAAATATACATGGTAGAAACAAATTAGGCCTGTCCTCCTTAATTAGCAGATAGTAATAAAAGTAATTGAAAAATAGCAGTTTTTCCCCCAGGGCTAGTAGGTCTTTGGCAGGACTGACATATTTTACAAGCAGTCACTCCTGTACATCTAGGGTTTTTTTCCAACGAGTTTCATACACTGGTAATACACAATTATATGAAAGGTTGTTTGAAACCATGTGTGATAAAGTTATGATCCTTTTTACAATAAAAATGGTATTGCTCTTCTTGTATGTTACCCTCTATTTATTTTTTTTACGCTTTAAAAAGACTGAAGAAGATGTTATCGAAATTGCCATATTTCTCAAACAACAAGGTCGATTACCTACAGGTGCATATGTACCTTAAGTTTTGAAATATTTTTTACATCAAAGCTTCATCATATATCAAAATAAAAAAAGCAATGGTTCACGTTTAAAAAAAAATGTTCTTCATTTTTGATGTTAGATATTAGAAATTTAACTCATTTGATATCGACAGAAAGAAAGACCTTCTGAATGCAAGAATAAAAGCAATAAAAGCAATATTTTAGCCTTAACTCTGTGTTTTATAAATAAAGACTGAATCTTTTTATATTTATAAGCAAACCTGTGGAATGTTAATGTTGTAATTCAAAGCATCTTAATTTTCCACAGTCACAAATCTAACGTTTAGATGACACAGTTTGCCTAAAGAATACAAATTTACGTCGATAATCATTTATTTGGAAAATTTCGTAAACAATCAACCATACTGCAATCTTTGTTTACAAAACAAATAATTAACTCTCTAAAATGAGATTCTATGATGATATATAACTTTACTTTTTTGTGAGACTTTTTAAACACATTAGACAGTAGATTTTGATGATTAAAAATGAAAAGCAAAATGTGCAGGACAATCGTGAGTCAGTCCCTTTAAAATGTTAGTTTAAGCATTCTAAACAGGGAAATCACCGATCTTGTAATACGACGTTTTCGCTATATATAGAGTTAGAGGTCCTTGATGAATCTCAGGGGTAGTATTTGTATCACTCATACCGGTAAATCAGTTTTAGAATTCAGTGGCGGGTCTAGGAAATGCGAAAATTCTTTTAAAGTTTGAAGGCAGCATTTTGCAAATTCTATGTTGGTTATAATGATCTTAATTGTACATACAACCTGCCATAGGTCAAATGCTATCTGACGTATTTCATACCAGTCCCTAGACCGTTTCTGTTTTACATATTAATATTGACGACAAATTATTCTGACCTGCCATACCCATCGTCAGCCCTCGATGTTGTTCAGCTAAATTTTGAAAATTTGTTTTTGTCAAATACAGGACATAAGTACACAAGGACGTTTTCCATTTAAATCTTTTAAAAATATCAAGAATTTGTGAAATATGATTCAAGGAATATAAAACAAAATGTAATATTATTTCGTATTTGAATTTAAGATATTGTCCTCAAGAAATATTACAGAGCTATGTAAACTGGGATAATACATATTTTAAAGGTTCAAAATTAAGCATGAAAAATTAATCTCTCCTATGGTTTAAGAGATTGCCCTCACTACTAGTTTTATCATTATATGTTTAAGGTGGGTGGGTGTTGGTTGGTTGTTGTCCTCTATCATTCGGCAATTTGTAATTTTATACACCACCTTGCTTTATTCTTCCTTTATTTTATCTATATGCCATGCTGAAAATGCTCTCTCTCTCTCTCTCTCTCTCTCTCTCTCTCTTCCTCTCTCTCTCTCTCTCTCTCTCTCTCTCTCTCTCTCTCTCTCTCTCTCTCTCTCTCTCTCTATATATATATATATATATGCAACACATATAAACCCTATGACCCATCTTAATAAACAACAGAATGCCAATAATTTAGACTGTATCCTGTTATCCATATCGTTAATTTCATTGTCATCAGAAACGCATCTTCAAACGTGGCGATCAACAAGATTAAAAATTATCAATTTCTTATTTTGTGATGGCACGTTCTGGTTGCAACCAAGGAATGTTAGAAATCCGAGTAGGGTCCCAAATGGCGTACGGCGGTATTTTCCGCTGACCTTCATTTTTCGGAGAAATGAGTTTTTATTTCAATAGAAAAAGTTTCAGTGCATACATTGTATTACCTATCTTGCGACTATTTTTTGAACTTGTTGGTCATTTTTCGACACAGTTGTATTTAAATCCAGCTAAGTGGGTCATAGCGATGAACTACATAACACGAGTGCAACAATATGTGATTTTGTGTATGTTTTATTACTATTGTATATGTTCTGCAAATGAAGATTGGGGTTATATTTTTTTCTTCTTCTTCTTAAGGTCGTCCGTTTCCATCTCGAAGGCTTTTTTATTTTGATTATGAAACATAATTATTACGTATGATATCGACGTTTTTCCGACTTTCAAATGGTCATTTTATCTTTAAGTGTTCTCGGAAACTATTCAAAATATCAACTTGGAAATTTCAGCTACTGTAGGCGAGACTTGGTAGATGTCACATAGGGTATGCAAGAAGGTACAGAACTTTCAAGTAGGACTTGGAAATGCGTAACAATGTTTGTGCATATTTATGATACACTTTCGTGAACATTATTTTTTTTTTTACAAAAATAATTTGTTTAGACATATATAACAAGCGTTATAGATAATGTCCTTTAATGTTAGGGGCCAGCCCCTCAAATAAAGGACCGAGAGAAGTCAGAGGTATTTTCATTGATCATGTGTATGTACTGTATGTCGGAATAATGTATAAAATTTTGATACTCTCTACTTCTTGAACAAAAGATATTTTGTAAAGCATTATATGACATAAATTTGTCAGAATGCGGTTCTAAATGATATACCATCATCAAATTTTGTCTTGCACCCCCCATTTTAGGAATTCAGGCACCGGCTCCTAACACTAAATTTCATATATGTGTCGAAAACTGAAAATATTTTGTTAAACATTATAGAGCAAACGTTGTAGCTAAAAAGGAAATCTATTCACATAACACGTTTAGGGTGAATCCTGTAAATAAGGGGCCAGGAGGGGTGAAAAGTATTTTCTTATCATCTCAAGAACTGGAAATAATTTTCTTAGCATTATGAAAGCAGCATTTGTTTTGTTTTTTTAGGTTTGTTGTTATGCCCGGCAACTGCAGATGTCATATAAAAGATAATTGATTACTTAATTATTGATTGATAGGGAATTTATAGGAAATGTTGGTCAATTCAAAATCGGACGGAAGACCTACTCGTTGCTTGCAACAAGAAGATCGTGTCTAGTTTAATTTTTTTTTTTTAACAAATTACGACAAAATATGATGACATTTTCCCTACGATACAACGTCGTGGCGTACTTTTTTTATTGTGACGTCATATAATGTGTCTGTACAGCATTGTTATTTTTCTCGGGAAGCTTAAACTACGCTGCATTCGGTTCTAAATTTATAATAAATTCGCAACTATCACGTGACCATCGTCCCGCATATCCTTAAGTAGTAGTTCGTCCCATATTGTTATGGCTGACAGGTCGACAGTTGACAGTTCAAACATTTGTCAACAATTGACAAGTCGATAGTTGACAGTTTAAAGATTTTTCGACGGTTGACAGGTCGCCAGTTGAAAGTTCAAATATTTATTGACGGTTGACAGGTCGTCAGTTTATACTTTCCCTAGTAGATTAATATCATGAAAAATGTCAATTGTCGACCGTCAACCTTTCTCTACTCGAGTGATACCATGAAAAGGGTCAAGTGTTGACCTGTCAACCGTCAACCTTAGTATCATCAAGGGGTACTATGAAAAGTGTCAACAATTGACCTCTCAACCGTCAACCTTACCCTCCTCAAGGGATACCATAAAAAGTGTCAACTGTCGACCTATAAACCGTCAACCGTTCCCTCCAAGTGATACCATGAAAAGTGTCAACTGTCGACCTGTCAACATTTCCCTCCTCAAGTGATACCATGAAAAGTGTCAACTGTCGACCTGTCAACCTTACCCCCTCAAGTGATACCATGAAAATTGTCTAATATCGACCTGTCAGCCTTTCCGTCCTCGAGTGATACCGTGAAAAGTGTCAACTGTCAACCTGTTAATCTTACCCTCCTTAAGTGATACATGAAAAGTGTCAACTGTTGACCTGTCAATCGAACCCTCCAAATGATACCGTGAAAGTGTCAACTGTCAGCTGTAAACCTTACCCTCCTCAAGTGATACCATGAAAAGTGTCAACTGTCAACCTGTCAACCTTACCCTCCTTACGTGATACATGAAAAGTGTCAACTGTTGACCTGTCAACCGTACCCTCCAAGTGATACCGCGAAAAGTATCAACAGTCGACCTGTCAACCTTTCCCTCCTTAAGTCATACATGAAAAGTGTCAACTGTCGACCTGTTAAACGTACCCTCCAAGTAATATCGTGAAACGTGTCAACTGTCGACCTGTCAACCTTTCCCTCCTTAAGTGATACTATAAAAAGTGTCAACTGTCGACCTATCAACCGTCAACCATACCTTCTTCAAGTGATATGCAAAGTGTCAAATGACGACCTGTCAACCTTACCCTCCTCAAGTGATACCACAAAAAATGTCAACTGTCGAACAGTCAACCGTCAACCATACCCTCTTCAAGTGATATCATGCAAAGTGTCAACTATCGACCTGTCAGCCTTTCCTTCCTCGAGTGATACCATGAAAAGTGTCAACTGTTGACCTGTCAGTCTTTCTCTCCTCAAGTGATACCGTGAAAAGTGTCAACTGTCGACCTGTCAACCGTACCCTCCAAGTGATACATGAAAAGTGTCAACTGTTGACCTGTCAGCCTTTCCATCCTCAAGTGATACCGTGAAAAGTGTCAACTGTCACCTGTGAACCTTAACCCCCTCAAGTGATACCATGAAAAGTGTCAACTGTCGACCTGTCAACCTTACCCTTCTTTATATTTGATGGAAACGTTATGAAATTCACACTGTGGGTATATGATACAAATGCCTGTTGAATGACATCAACAAAAGTACGGAATCATACACGCGTGCGTGTGTATGCACGTGCAAGGCTTTCTTTCATTTCTTGGTACTGAAATGACCATATTGAACGTACTACATGCAATTAAAGGCGAAAATAAAATGAGTTTTGCTATAGGTTTACACTGACATCAATTTTGAATTGGGGGAGGTTTGGGGAACATATGTAACGGTCCCCGTTACAATTAAAACGAGTTAAAAAATTATGATTAATTGTTTGAAAAATTATCTATTTTAATTTGTTATTTGTTACTTTTTAGTATTCCCTCCGAAAACTCGCAGTACTTTGGTGAACTTTCTTAGTGGCTGCTAACTTCAACCTAGTCGCCCGACACACCGAGACGCATACGTTTTGTAACGGGAGAACACATTTACTGGATTAAACACAGGGCCAGACGTGTGGAAATCTGCAAACAGAATTTAGATGAATCAAGTTTAAAAGCATACCAATAACGAAGTTGTAACAGGCCAAGGAACAAACCTCGTTGATTTTATGATCGGGATCGAAGTTATGGGAACTGAGTGACCAAGGGTCTATTCGTGTCCTCTCTCCACAACTAGCAACTGGTCCATGATATCGTCCGTATATCCGCAGTCTCTACTTGTTCTTTGAGGCTGTATTCGTTTGATCAGGTGATGAGTTGCAAGAGTGATCCTAATTTGCTCGTTTGTAGTTCAGAAATCTCCTGTAGATCTCTTTGTCAGCTTCTCAAATAGCAAGTAAAGACCGGAGACATATTGGCGGTATCCGCGACCAGTGGAACGAATAAAACCAGTCTCTGCCTGTTATTCGAGAAATGAAATAGACTATAGAGATCACTCGGGATCTCCGAACTGCAAATGAGTAAATTAGGATCAGTCTTGTAGCACTCCACCACACCAAACGAAAATAGTCCTAACCACCTATAATCGCTTTAAGGACGGCACTTCTTTGGATAAAGTCATGCACGTGCCATGAATCAAATTGTCATACGTATCCACAGCAAAAAAAAAAAAAAAAAAAAAAAAAAAAAAACCATCCACATGCACCCTTTTGTTATGGAGAAGAATAAAAACACGTCGTTTCAAGGTCTAATACTGAGCTCTATATCGGGGCCATTGAGTTTGTGACAGTTCATATACATTATGTATCTTGACAACACCCGTAAAATATCATGCGATGACTCAATACTTATATACAAGTGATAAACCTTTTTCCAAATTCATATGTTTATCTAGTATTTCGAAGCCCATTTCTCTTTCCTTGAAAATTGGTCAAAATTCTACTTTGACAGGCTCCCCCGAAAACTTTAGGCTGGCGACCAATATTTTTTTTATAATGACTTTTAAGATGAAGATCTTTTTCCGGTCATACATTTTGTGTTGTATAGGATTATTTTCCCTTTTTTCGGTGGAAATAATTTTCACTACCTACAACTGAAACAATCCCGCGGGAAATCAAAGTTGACGACCGTATGTATTTCCCATTGATTTTAATTTATTACTGCATATTTTACCGTATATCAAAATTTCAATAAAATATACATGGTAGTAACAAATTGGGCCCGTCGTCCTTAATTAGCAGATAGTAATAAAAATAATTGAAAAATAGCAGTTTTTCCCCCAGGGCTAGTAGGTCTTTGGCAGGACTGACAAATTTTACAAGCAGTCACTCCTGTACATCTAGGGTTTTTTCCAACGAGTTTCATACACTGGTAATGCACAATTATATGAAAAGTTGTTTGAAACCATATGTGATAAGTTATGATCCTTTTTACAATAAAAATGGTATTGCTCTTCTTGTATGTTACCCTCTACTTATTTTTTACGCTTTAAAAAGACTGAAGAAGGTGTTATCAACATTGTCATATTTCTCAAACAACGATGTCGAGTACCTACAGGTACATATGTACCTTAAGTTTTGAAATATTTTTTTTTTACATAAAAGCTTCATCATATATCAAAAAAAAAAAAAAAAAAAAACAATGGTTCACGTTTAAAAAAAATGTTTTTCATTTTCTATGTTAAATATTAAAAATTTAACTCATTTGGTATCTAAAAAAAGACCTTCTGAATGCAAGAATAAAAGTAATATTTTAGCCTTAACTCTGTGTTTTATGAATAAAGACTGAATCTTTTTATATTTACAAGCAAACCTGTGGAATGTTAATGTTGTAATTCAAAGCATCTTAATTTTCCACAGTCACAAACCCAACGTTTAGATGACACAGTTAGTCTAAAGAATACTTGGAATGTGGTGGATATTACAAATTTACGTCGATAATCATTTATTTTGAAAATTTTGTATACAATCAACTATACTGCAATCTTTGTTTACAAAACAAATAATTAACTCTCTAAAATGAGATTCTATGATGATATATAACTTTACTTTTTTGTGAGACCTTTTAAACACATTAGACAGTAGATTTTGATGATTAAAAATGAAAAGCAAAATGTGGAGGACAATCGTGAGTCAGTCCCTTTAAAATGTTAGTCTAAGCATTCTAAACAGGAAAATCACAGATCTTGTAATACGACGCTATCGCTATATATAGAGGTAGAGGTCCTTGATGAATCTCAGGGGTAGTATTTGTATCACTCATACCGATAAATTAGTTTTAGAATTCAGTGGCGGGTCTAGGAAATGCGAAAATTCTTTTAAAGTTTGAAGGCAGCATTTTGCAAATTCTATGTTGGTTATAATGATCTTAATTGTACATATAACCTGCCATAGTTCGAATGCTATTTGACGTATTTCATACCAGTCCCTAGACCGTTTCTGTTTTACATATTAATATTGACGACAAATTATTCTGACCTGCCATACCCATCGTCAGCCCTCGATGTTGTTCAGCTAAATTTTGAAAATTTGTTTTTGTCAAATACAGGACATAAGTACACAAGGACGTTTTCCATTTAAATCTTTTAAAAATATCAAGAATTTGTGAAATATGATTTAAGGAATATAAAACAAAATGTAATATTATTTCGTATTTGAATTTAAGATATTGTCCTCAAGAAATATTACAGAGCTATGTAAACTGGGATATTATATATATTTTAAATAACGGACCGAGAGGAGTCATGGGTATGTACTGTATGTCGGAATAATGTATAAAATTTTGATACTTTCTACTTCTTGAACAAAAGATATTTTCTAAAGCATTATCTGACATAAATTTGTCAGAATGCGGTTCTAAATGATATGCCATCATCAAATTTTGTCTTACACCCCCCATTTTAGGAATTCAGGGACCGCCTCCTAACACTAAATTTCATATATGTGTCGAAAATTGAAAAGATTTTGTTAAACGTTATAGAGCAAGCGCTGTAGCTAAATAGGAAATCTATTCACATAACAAGTTTAGGGTCAATCCTGTAAATAAGGGGCCAGGAGGAGTGAAAAGTGTTTTCTTATCATCTCAAGAACTGGAAATAATTTTCTTAGCATTATGAAAGCAACATTTGTTTTTTTTAGGTGTGTTGTTATATCCGGCAACTGCAGATGTCAGATAAAAGATAATTGATTACTTAATTATTGATTGATAGGGAATTTATAGGAAATGTTGGTCAATTTAAAATCGGACGGAAGACCTACTCGTTGCTTGCAAGAAGATCGTGTCTAGTTTAATTCTTTTTTTTTTTTTAACAAATTACGACAAAATATGATGACATTTTCCCTGCGATGCAACGTCGTGGCGTACTTTTTTATTGTGACGTCATATAATGCGTCTGTACAGTATTGTGATATTTCTCGGGAAGCTTTAACTACGCTGTATCCGGTTCTAAATTTATAATAAATTCGCAACTATCACGTGACCATCGTCCCGCATATCCTTAAGTAGTAGTTCGTCCCATATTGTTATGGCTGACAGGTCGACAGTTGACAGTTCAAACATTTGTCAACAATTGACAAGTCGACAATTGACAGTTGAAACATTTTTCGACGGTTGACAGGTCGCCAGTTGACAGTTCAAATATTTATCGACGGTTGACAGGTCGACAGTTTAACCTTTCCCTAGTAGAATGATATCATGAAAAGTCTGACTAGTTATAACCACCTATAATCGCTTTAAGGATGACACTTCTTTGGATAAAGTCATGCACGTGCCATGAATCAAATTGTCATACGTATGCAGAACAAAATAAAAGAACATCCACATGCACCCTTTTGTTATGGAGAGGAATAAAAACACGTCGTTTCAAGGTCCAATACTGAGCTCTATATCGGGGCCATTTCTTTTTCCTTGAAAATTGGTCAAAATTCTACTTTGACAGGCTTCGCCGAAAACTTTAGGCTGACAACCAATATTTTTTTATAATGAATTTTAAGATGAAAATCTTTTTTCGGTCATACATTTTTGTTGTATAGGATTATTTCCCCTTCTTTCGGTTGAAATAATTTTCACTACCCACAACTGAAGCAATCCTGAGGGAAATCAAAGTTGACGACCGTATGTATTTCCCATTGATTTTAATTCATTACTGCATATTTTACCGTATATCAAAATTTCAATAAAATATACATGGTAGAAACAAATTAGGCCCGTCGTCCTTAATTAGCAGTTAGTAATAAAAGTAATTGAAAAATAGCAGTTTTTCCCTCAGGGCTAGTAGGTCTTTGGCAAGACTGACAAATTTTACAAGCAGTCACTCCTGTACATCTAGAGTTTTTTTCCAACGAGTTCCATACACTGGTAATACACAATTATATGAAAGGTTGTTTGAAACCATGTGTGATAAGTTATGATCCTTTTTTACAATAAAAATGGTATTGCTCTTCTTGTATGTTACCCTCTATTTATTTTTTTACGCTTTAAAAAGACTGAAGGTGTTATCAAAATTGCCATATTTCTCAAAAAACAAGGTGGATTACCTACAGGTACATATGTACCTTAAGTTTTGAAATATTTTTTACATTAAAGCTTCATCATATATCAAAATAATAAAAAACAAAACAATGGTTCACGTTTTAAAAAAAAAATGTTTTTCATTTTTTATGTTAAATATAAAAAATTGAACCCATTTGACATCGACAGAAAAAAATACCTTCTGAATGCGATAATAAAAGCAATATTTTAGTCTTAGCTCCGTGTTTTATAAATAAAGACTGAATCTTTTGATATTTACAAGCAAACCAGTGGAATGTTAATGTAATTCAAAGCATCTTAATTTTGTACAGTCACAAATCCAACGTTTAGATGACACAGTTTGCCTAAAGAATACTCGGAATGTGGTGGGTATTACAAATTTACGTCGATAATCATTTATTTTCAAAATTTCGTAAACAATCAACCATACTGCAATCTTTGTTTACAAAACAAATAATTAACTCTCCAAAATGAGATTCTATGATGATATATAACTTTACTTTTTTGTGAGACCTTTTAAACACATTAGACAGTAGATTTTAATGATTAAAAATGAAAAGCAAAATGTGCAGGACAATCGTGAGTCAGTCCCTTTAAAAGGTTAGTTTAAGCATTCTAAACAGGGAAATCACCGATCTTGTAATACGACGCTATCGCTATATATAGAGTTAGAGGTCCTTGATGAATCTCGGGGTAGTATTTGTATCACACATACAGTTAAATCAGTTTTAGAATTCAGTGGCGGGTCTAGGAAATGCGAAAATTCTTTTAATGTTTGAAGGCAGCATTTTACAAATTCTATGTTGGTTATAATGATCTTAATTGCACATACAACCTGCTATAGGTCGAATGCTGTCTGACGTATTTCATACTAGTCCCTAGACCGTATCTGTTTTACATATTGATATCGACGACAAATTATTCTGACCTGCCATACCCATCGTCAGCCCTCGATGTTGTTCAAGTACACAGAGTCCTTCAGCTAAACTTTGAAAATGTGTTTTTGTCAAATACAGGACATAAGTACAAAAGGACGTTTTCCATATAAATCTTTTAAAACTATCAAGAAATTTGTGAAATATGATTTAACAATATAAAACAAAATGTAATATTATTTCGTGTTTGAATTTAAGATATTGTCCTCAAGAAATATTACAGAGCTATGTAAACTGGGATAATATGTATTTTAAATGTTCAAAATTAAACATGAAAAATTAATCTCTTGTATGGTTTAAGAGATTGCCCTCACTACTAGTTTTATCATTATATCATTATATATTTTGGGTGGTGGGGGGGGGGGGGGGGTTGTTGTTGTCCTGTATCATTCGGCAATTTGTAATTTTATACACCACCTTGCTTTATTCTACCTTTATTTTATCTATATGCCATTCTGTTTTGGTTATCATGATTCTCTCTCTCTCTCTCTCTCTCTCTCTCTCTCTCTCTCTCTCTCTCTCTTTCTCTCTCTCTCTCTCTATATATATATCTATATATATGAAACACATATAAACCCTATGACCCATCTTAATAAACAACAGAATGCCGATAATTTAGACTGTATCCTGTATCCATATCGCTAATTTAATTGTCTTCAAAGGTGGCGATCAACAAGATTAAACAATATCAATTTCTTATTTTGTGACAGCACGTTCTGGTTGCAACCCAGGAATGTTAGAAATCCGAGTAGGGTCCCAAACGACGTACGGTGGTACTTACCGCCGACCTTCATTTTTCGGAGAAATGAGTTTTCATTTCAATAGAAAAAGATTCAGTGCATACATTGTGTTACCTATCCTGCGACTATTTTTTGAACTTGTTGGGCATTTTACTACGCAGTTGTATTTAAATCCAGCTAAGTGGGTCATAACGATGAACTACATAACATGAATGCAGCAATATGTGATTTTGTGTATGTTTTATTACGTTCTGCAAATAAAGTTTAGGGATATATTTTCTTCTTCTTCTTCTTCTTAAGGTCTTCCGTTTCCATCTCGAAGCTTTTTTTATTTTGATTATGAAACATAATCATTACGTAAGATGTTGACGTTTTTCCGACTTTCAAACGGTCATTTTGTCTTTGAGTGTTCTCGGAAACTATTCAAAATATCAACTTGGAATGCTCAGCTATTGTAGGCGAGACTTGGTAGATGTCACATAGGGTATACAAAAAGCTACAGGACTTTCAAGTAGGACTTGAAAATGCGTAACAATGTCTGTGCAATTTTTTGATACACTTTCATGAACATCATTTTTTTTAAACAAAAATAATTTGTTTAGACATATATAACAAGCGTTATAGATAATGTCCTTTAATGTAAGGGGCCAGCCCCTCAAATAAAGGACCGAGAGGAGTCAGAGGTTTTTTTATTGATCACGTGTATGTACTGTATGTCGGAATAATGTATAAAATTTTGATACTCTCTACTTCTTGAACAAAATATATTTTGTAAAGCATTATACGACATAAATTTGTCAGAATGCGGTTCTAAATGATATACCATCATCAAATTTTGTCTTATACCCCCCCCCCCCCATTTTAGGAATTCAGGGACCGGCTCCTAACACTAAATTTCATATATGTGTCGAAAACTGAAAAGATTTTGTTAAACGTTATAGAGCAAACGTTGTAGCTAAATAGGAAATCTATTCACATAACAAGTTTAGGGCCAATCCTGTAAATAAGGGGCCAGGAGGGGAGAAAAGTATTTTATTATCATCTCAAGAACTGTAAATAATTTTCTGAACATTATGAAAGCAGCATTTGTTTTTTTGTTGTTTTTTTTTTGTTTTTTTTTTTTGTTTTTTTTTTTGTTTTTTTGTTTTTGTTTTTTTGTTTTTTTTTGTAGTTTTTTTTTTTTAGGTTTGTTGTTAAGCCCGGCAACTGCAGATGTCATATAAAAGATAATTGATTACATAATTATTGATTGATAGGGAATTTATAGGAAATGTTTGTCAATTCAAAATCGGACGGAAGACCTACTCGTTGCTTGCAACAAGAAGATCGTGTCTAGTTTAATTTTTGTTTTTTCCTACAATTTTTGTCTATGTGATATCTCGCACCGATGTCCGTAGAATTTTCAGGAACGATAGATATTTACTTACATTTGATTGGTCTTTTTTCGCGATTGTGATTACGTCAAATACAACGTAAGATATTGTCCTTTTGTAAACTTCAGGCGGTTAGTTTGTCGAGGAGTGTCCTCGGAAACTATTCAAGGTATAAACATCAAATATGTAGCGGGTTTTAGAGTGATGTCCGTAGCTGAGCCTATGCATTCATATTCCTTTAATATAAAAAGCGACGGATCTGGGTAGGGCTCGAAAATATTTTCCTGCATTTTTGTACACATTTTTATCAATATCTTCTTAAACAAAAATAATTTGAAATAAAAAGATATAATTTCTTATAAATTGTAGATAATGCAAAGAGATACTCGGAAATATCAAAATTTAGGGGACAATCTCTTAAAAGGGTAGGGAGGTATCAATGATATTTTCTAACTATCTCAAAATCTAAAACGAATTTCTGAAGCATTATTAATTAAGCAAAGTTGTTTGTTGTAGCGTTTTACAACTACTGATGGCAGGAAAATGATCATTGATTTTGTAATAAGGGATTTTCGTGGGAATACTGTACTATACATAGTTTGGAAACCACTAAAGAACATAACTTGGTCAGAATGTGACTCTAAACGATGTGCACACTTCAAATTTTGTTTTACATTCCTTTTTGAGGAATTCAGAGGGTGGACCTTAAAGCTGAATAGCGTATATTATATTGAAAACTAAAAACATTTTGTAACCTAATATATAACAAAAGGTGTATACAATGAAAAGACCTATTCCATGATAACACATTTCAGGGACCAGCCTCTTCAATTAGGGATCGACAGGAAGGAAACGTATTTTCTAAATATCTCAAAATGATAAATCTAAAACTACCGCGATGGTCTAGAGGTTAGAGCGTTTGCCCCGCATGCGGAAGGCCGGTGTTCGAATCCCGGCCGTCACAGACCTAATTCATTTTAAACAGATAGTGACAGTTCCATCGTCAACGCTCGGCATCAGGTGTTAATCTCACGGGTCCTCGAAGATGTTCTTAAAAACGGATGCCCCGTGTCACAGTAGGTGTGCTACGCTAAAGGACCCTCACTGCTCAATGGCCGTAAGCGCGGAGCAAAGTCCTAAATATGGACCCCTTTACCGGTCTTGGTGACGTCTCAATATGAGTGATAAATTATCGAGAGAGCTTAAAACAAGATACATGAAATCAACCAATCACGGTGGCAAACCACATGACTTTGGCATGACCTATTACCCGGAAAAATGACGACAAAAGTCAGCACAATGGAAATTCAAACGAATAAGTAACACCTTTATTAATAAAAAAAATTTTCACATAACTTATATCAATATTTGAAGGATTTTGTTAACTTCCTGCTCAAGAATATTTTCCAATCATATGGAGATACATGTACAACCGGTGAAGGGCTGAAACATTTAGGTCTATGCTGGACACTTACGGTCTTTGATCAGGGAGGGATCTTTATCGTGCCACGTGCTTACTGCTGTGACACAGGACCTCATCAGAACGACCGCCTCATTTAATCGCCTCTTACGACAAGCAAAGAGTACTGGTCACAACATAATTTTAATGGAAATTAACCGTAGCGCATACTACGTATGTATATATAAAAATTGTAGACTTTTATAGTATGAAAGAAAATAATTTCTAAATTATCATTTGAGAAATATTATTATTATTTTATCATTTAATAACTTTTAAAGTGATGACTTATCAACGATGCTGATTGGTTGAAAAATTCGTTTGATTTCTCTGTCAAAATTTCGTTCGGAGTTCATCTGCACTAAGCACGCGGGACTACTTTTCTCTAGAATGCGTCTCCCCCGTTCTAATTTTAGCGCTATTTATAGAACGGGATTTTCCACACAAGCATTATATATAACGAAATGCATTCGTTTGATTTTTGTTTTCCATTGCTATCAAAAATAAGCACAACTAAAGATATGAATAAAATACAAATTAATTTATAGAAACAACATACATAGGCGATGACGTGGCAGAATAGTCAACTTGATGACGTAGACCACTTACTGGTAGAAGCAGACAGATTACACGAGTTTCCGGTATGAATCGTCTGCTTTGCGAGATCGATAACATGACGGAGCAAGTGGCGACTTCTGATCTGGTAAATATCAATGAAATTGAACTGCGTTATATGGGGCTCAGTCAACGAGTGCGTTTTGAACTTTTTCCTCGATACTGAAATGGAGTCGAATTGCATTCCACCGTTCCAACGACACAACCAGTATTCAACGTTTCCTCCAACACGATGCAGCATAAATCCAATCACCACTTATTATCTTCCTTTATATTAAATTCAGCTTTTAACCATTGTACCTTTAATTTGGTGTATATTCCATTTAAATCTGCACAGTAACTGTTCCTGACCTGAACGCACAGTCATGACGTTTTGTTGTTGTTTTCATTCTTGCCTATATGTATTCCTACGTGCCATTTCAGAAACGTTAATTCAAGTTTTTTGACGGGAGAAACTATTTGTTTTTCTATCTTGAAAACATAATTAAATGATAAGAAATAAAACTTATAATTCTTTGTTTGATGCATGTATCAAACGAAACATTGGACGGAAAACTGCTTCATCGATGCGCTACGCGCATTGATGAAGTGTTCAGTCCAATGTTTCGTTTGATACATGCATCAAACAAAGAATTATAAGTTTCATTTCTTAAGTCATAGAAGGTTACACATACGCCGTTTGACACTTGACAGCGGTAGTAGATAACAAATAAATATTATGACATTTCCCTCAATTCAACTATGATGTGACGCATATTTTCATTATGACGTCATAAAGATAAAGTCTAGTTAATTTTAAGTAGGTATTCGCGTGGTACACATGCGCCCTTCGGATTGTGAAAATACTGTGAGGTATTATTAAAAACTCAGCTTTTGGGGCCTAATTTATTCACCATGGGCAACATTTAAATCGATGTTGACAAATTTCCCGAGTTTTATATCTTTTCGCCACCAGTGCATACAAATAGCGATGTAGATACCCAAATATAGCGTGAAAAGCGAGTGTGAAATCGGTAATATATAGCGAGTAAATTATTTTTATATGGGTCACTGTCTACAAACCTTTTGGTAAATTTCCTTTATATATCTGCAATTGGCGCCGTTTTCCTAGAATAAACAGTGATATCATTTTTTATTTTTGGATTAGACAAATTACAATACGTTACATTGTTGACAACTAGGCCCTAGGCCAAGCTACAGTCACAAGTGCATTTCGGAAAGAAAGAAAAACAAACCAAAAAAAAAAAAAAAAACCCAAAAAACTCTACGTAAATCAATGAAAATAAACAAATTTAAAGTGGAAATCACACTATTTTATTTTGATAAAGCAATCCTATTGATATTTTTGAATTGTGATCAGCACGTCGTTAGGAAGTGGGAGCACGGCGTTATACTGAAGCACTCTTGAAAGATCTTACGAGTTCCCAACATGTTTGAGACGATTGGCATGGTAACATTGGCCCAATGTTGGCCCAACGTTGTTTACCCCACGCCCACCATACAACCATTTACCAATGTTGGCCCAACGTAGTCATGCTATCTGGTTATGGGGATGCGTGTGTTTTATTTCGTATGCACAAAGAAGAACATTAATATATGTTTTTGTTTGTAAGTAATGTTACTAAACTAATAAAAATTAATTAAAACATGACAATTTTTTACTTATTTTCTCATTTTACGACATTCATAATGACGTTACGATTGTAAACAAACTCGAGCTCGAAGACGCACATTGTACGATGCCCCATTTAGTCTATTCTAAAGCAGTCCAGAAACATACATGGGCGATTCGTTAGAAGTAAAACGGCAGTTATAGATCAGTTTACATCCGATATTCTCACAAGTGAGTGGCAGACAAAGAAAATTACAGACAAGCAGGCACAACCATGCACATGGTGACACACTACAGTACTGTACAAAGTGTCAGACGAAAGGGGGGTGGGGAGTGGAAGGATGTTAGCGATGTAGTACCCGAATCAGAGGCTGCTGATATAGCATTGAATGAATTTGTAAGTTTTTCAATATACAAGAATTTTTTTTTATGAAAATAAAATCTACAAACTATGTAGATCTGTACCTAAATTGATCTGCGATCTTCCCGATCCCGCCTAGTCGGGCATGAGCGAATCTCCCTCTTAACGTTCAATGCATCATTATTCAAGCATCATTTTGATAAAAATTGTAATCTATATCATTGTTTTAAAAAATCGCCAAAGTATACAGGGGTTCTCCCATCTAAAGAATTATGACGCACCATTCGTGTACAAATTAGTTAAAACGAAAGATAATTTAGACTATATATACATGTATAGATATGTTTTTTGGGAGGCTACTAGATCGATAATTTGTTTCTAATCAGTTCTGGAAAATTTAAATTTAAATTATTATATCAAATTTTTATTTTATTTATTCCTTCAAAGTGTAATTGTCAAAAAAGTTAAATAATGTTAACGTTTGTTTATAGGGTATTGAAAATGCACATTAGAAAAAATCCTGATTAGAATTTTAGCATATATTTCATAAACAGTCATTTATGCACGAACAAATTCATATATAACATTTTGGCTAAGAAATTCTTTTAGAGTAACAATTTGTTGAGCAAGGCATTAAAACATAATCCCTGGCTAGACAAAAATTGGAGTTAGTTGAAGTTGGTGTATTAGCAGTCTGGTGGTAAACCTAATAGTATATTCTGTTCTATTGTTAAGAATTTACAGTATTGATAGAAATTGAGTTCCAATGTTTGCTTTTTAGCTACATCCATTTGGTAACCACAGTGAGAGGGATGAGTTGTGCTATCATCATATGAAAAACCATACCAGGAAGTGCAGATTTCTTCCTCATGGCCACATGGAAGTTGACTGTTAAAAGTAGTTTCTGGATAATAACTCAAATACTTTGCATTCTATTCAAACCAAATTTGGACATATGGATACATACAAAGACGGAAAGATGACTATCAATTTTGGGGTCAGAAGGTCAAAGATCAAGGTCACAGTGCATGGAAATTAGAAAATGATGATGCGGGGGCATATGTTTTACACATTATGTAGTTATAAATGAATTAGTATTGTATATATGTATATATTATTTATGTTTTCTGATTATTTATCATATAATGAAATAAATATATAGAATTTGTAAATATGAATTGAAAAAACAACATTTTATAACAAATCGTATATTGTTATTGTTTAGAATGTATGTCAGTGTAAGAAGGGGGGTGGGAACACAACATGGTTCTAATCTTTGTTCCAATGCACACTACCCCACACATTTTGTTTTCATTTAAATCAAGCAAAAATATGATTCAAATCTACATTAGTAATTTCAGAAAAAGTTTGATACAGATATTCCCCCTAAGTTGAATATTTGGATGAAATAGGTCTTCAAATTTGTGTGATATTTTATACAATTATGTTAATTAATACTTGATTTTTTGTAGAATTGGTGATATATTTTATGTAAAAGTTATTGAAATAATCAATTATGTTTAATTTTCATAAAATAAAAGAAAGCCAAGATTATTCTGTCCTTAATATTTGTTTTATAGTGTGTTTCGTGTGAAAATTGGTGATTTTCATGAAAAATTAAGTTTCAGCAAAGGGGCAACTTTGAGGGGCTGTAATTCTTTAAAGTCCACACTAGCATCCTCTTTTTCATGTTTTAAATGTCTTTCGGATAAAGATGTATCAGTTAAAGTGGTTTATCAAAAACGTTTGATACTTGTGAAAAAATTCCAACCAGGAGAGAACATCCTTAATTACTGTTATAAAATTTAGAAATTCATTTTAAAATTAAGGATTATCTCCCTCATGCATAGCTCTTATCCTTGAACGAATTTGACTCCACTTTTTTGGCACACTGTTTTTGCCTATAATACATGTAGCTCTAAAACGTCATTGTTGAGCATCACTGAAGAGACATAATTTGTCGAAATGCGCATCTGGTGCATCAAAATTGGTACCGTATAAGTTTTACATTCCATTGCTTTGTCATAAGAAGTTACAGATCAAGTTCAAATTCCGTCTCGGTCTGTTGCTTTTTATTAAGTTACGACCTTTGGACTTAGAAAAATAGCATGAATTGTTAGTTTATATCCAAGTTTCCTATTTCTGTAGATAAAAGTACTACGTCCATTAAAACTTCTAGCATAGTAATACAACAATATAGCTAAATTAATCATTGTCACCTACATGCTACAGTTTATTGATCTGGTTAAATAATAAACCTAATTATAAATTTGTCTTTTTTCCTGGTCTAGTCTCTACTCGAATAGTAGTTGATTTCCAATCATTCTTATGAAAGGTGAAGATAACGAACAGTAATCAATTTCATAACTCCTATAAGCAATACAAAATAGATAGTTGGGCAAACACGGACCCCTGGATACACCAGAGGTGGGATCAGGTACCTAGAAGGAGTAAACATCCCCTGTCGACTGGTCACACCCTCCGTGAGTCCTATATCCTGATCAGGTAATTTGACTTATCCGTAGTCAAAATCAGTGTGCCAAGAACGGCAACAATCGGTATGAAACACGTCAGACATTATTTAACCCAATGGTGAGTTATATTGACGAACTATATCGTTATAATGACCATAGAATTTGCGAAATGATGACTTCAATCGAGACTGTTGAAACCCCTTAACTTGCTTGCCAGTAGCTTGCCTAAATTTAAAAACTGACTATGCGCAGAACAAGCTCTTGCGTATCGAATCGGTTGAGATATATAAACCTCACGTGCAGGTGATAATGGAATATTGCTACATAAAAATGGGAACTTGACGATGGAGAAGCTGAAATCATCCCGTTTGTCATACAGTTGAGTTGTCAGTTTGCCATTAATGTCTACCTTTAATGAAACATCCAAGTATGAAACCGAAGTGGATGACCCTGTGGTGTCTTTTATTTCGAGCTCACAGGGATATATCGAATCTACATATGAATGAAGGTTATTATTGTTAATAGACAAAACGTCGTCGATATCTAAATGTCGAATTGAAGGTGAAGCAAGAGATTTCCTCTTCTCTCGTAAAAGGTTTTGAATAAATTCTAAATGAATATCAAAACAGGTCAGCTAATAAAGGAGGATAATTCGTGCCCAGGGGAATTCCAACAGACTGTTGGTAGACTTGATCACCAAATACCACAAAGATACTGTCAATAAGGAACTCTAGTATACTTTTTATTTCAACTTCAGAGTACTTGTGCGTGACATCAGAATGGTTTTTAACAAATTACGTTTTTGGAGTACTGATGACTAGATATGAGTATTTCCCTTTTCAATTTTTTGTTGACGAAGCAACTCTGTATGATGTCAAAAAGTCTAGTCTTTAATTGATCGTGAGAAATGGTCGTGTATAGTGTTGAAAAGTCATAGGTTTTGATGCTATTGATTTCAAGTTTACTAAAAGTTCTTTAGAATGTTTTGGAATCCACATTTGATTTACACAACCTCTGGCATATGTAGTCGAACAGTACATTTGCAGTTTCTCCTTCACAGTTGTTGATATTTTCTTGAGGAGCAAAGATAGGGTCTTGGCAAAGCACTTACTGGATTCAGCAATTCATCTTTGTTTGTAAGGGTTTTTATGTAGTTTAGGAATCCAGTATAGGTACGGTAACTCATATTCATTCGAGATATTAAATGTGTCTAAAACTGAAGCATGGTTTTGAAGAATTTCATCTTTTGAAAGGGCAGTTGGAGTATAAGTATGTTTACCAAAAGTGGAGTTAATGCTAAGTTCGTTTAACATACAGTTGTAATAATGAACCTTACAAACAAAGACAATGTTGTTAGTAATTTTGTCAGTTGGAACCAAAACATATTTCTCATATAACCTTTCTAATTCTTTTATCACTTCTGGTTTACTAAGCACAGAAGGATATATAGATGGTACGTATATTTATTGCAATATGTCTATTGCGGGATTTTGATATTCCTCTAATGCTTTTAACCCATTCTGACAATGTATCAAGTTCTTCTTTTTCATATTCAACCCATCGTCTGGCATAATCTTCGACAGACTTCATAATAGAGATGAAGTTATGTCGCCAATTAAAAAAACCAAGGTTCTCTGTATTTAGGACCTTTTAGAATAAGTGATTAGATGTCCTCATTTTCAACTATATCAACATCACCAGTATTGACATGTCCAACTGGACTATAGTTGAAAGAAAATGAAAAACAAGACGGCCTATATCTAGGCACTGGAGAGTTTGTTTATAATTAAAAAGTTTGGATGCAATAGTAAAAGTATAGCTGTAGGAAATACAGGGTGTAGACTTAAACTTGAAATAAGTTGGAATACACGACTTGAACCCTTTTATGACGACAGATGTTTTTTTAATATCTTTTATTTTAATTAAATAAAAAATGACGACAAATGTTGCTATGTTGACGGCATCTAATCCTTTATTTGTAAATTTGAGCTCAAGGAACTGGCGGCATGATTTGGAAGGAATATCGTCCATGACCCGTGCTGGTTTAAAGAGCCTGAGCTAAAGAAACTGGGTCCCCAATTTTCCGTTTGACCATAACTACATAATGAACTTTAAATATAGTTGAGGTACAGTTATTTTTGCAACCGGTAGGGGACTATGTATTGCCGAGTAATACTCTGAGAATGGTACCCTCTGCTGCCTGCTTAATATTTTTCATGGTAAGGTAATGGGTTTAGAAAACATTCATTGTACGAAGTACATGATACTGTTGATGCTGTGGATGACTTCTCTTTCTCTCTGTAATTTTTGCTTCTCTTGTTCATAATAATCCTGACTTCCTTATAACATTATTGCACACACTATTTTCCGTTCCGTCTTCCGTTCCGTTTTCCGTTCCACACACTAGATAAATGTCAGGAGGGGTCATTAGTTATTTCCCATAATCTCAAAAAATGGAAATAATTCCTTAAGGATGTGTGCTACACCATATAAATTTGATATGGGTGAAAAGAGGAGCAATGTTTTAAAATTTAAAACTTTAAAATTTAGTCCAAAAATGCAGATTTAGAATAAGGATTTTCAAAAAATTTAAAACCCTGCTGGACTCGAATATGCAACCTACAATTCAGCAGTCGACGCGCTGACCTACCGAGCTACTCAACTAAGCAATGACATTTGAAATTAATATACAAAAATTGCGTATATATATATATATTTTTTTTTCCATCCAAGTTTTTAAAGGAAGTCAACCATTACGACGATGTAGAATACCTCCTTAAGTATTATCGACGCAAAATTGTTCGTTTTGACGTTCTACAAATACTGAAGTCAGCTAAACGATCATTGATTACGTAATTATGTATAGGTATTTGAAAGAAACTTTGGTTACGTCTTTTCAAAATCAACCGGAAGACCAATTCGTTGCTCGCAACGAGATCGTGTTTTGCTATTGTAAGGGCTCTTTTCTGTATTATTCTTTTTTCCTTACACCTTGCGTCGAGCTATTTCAGTTAAAGAAGTAGGTACAGTTTCTACAGTCATCTGGCCCAAAATATTGATGATTTCACTTGGAGCTCAAATCCTGGCATTCAATTAAGGAATAGTTTAGCAAACCCAAAATTCACTCAGTTTGATCAGCAAAATGATTTGTGCCATATGACGAGAGCTTGAAGTTGGCATAAAATTGCAAAAATGCCATTTTCAATGAAAATATCCACAAATTCAGGTGGTTTTCCTTTTAGAAAACATACAGCGCATGCGTCGAGCAAATTCATATTGAAGCATGTCTTTCATCTCAAAATAATACACAATATATATCATTTTCATTTTGCTCGACAAATGCGCACATCTTTTCCTGAGCAATAATTTGTATGACATTTGACAGTTTTCAGCCTTATTTTGCGAAAAAGGCGGGAAATGTCTTATTCATGATGTCATAATGCTATCCATTTACGACTATCATTCTGATTTTGTTGACATAGTATACCTGACATTTATTTTACTTTCTTAAAGCGCTGATTAAGGTTAATTCCAGACACATTTTATAGAGAGAAATTTTTTGGGCCTTTTTATGTATACAACCGTACCTTGTTCTTTCCATTGATGATATGGATCAACTCCAGTAAACACACAAATAGTTCATTCTAGAGTAGTATTAAGGACATGCAAGACGATGTGGCCAAAAATAACTAGTCAATGTATATATATATATATATATATATATATATATATTATAAAGCACCATTAGGATGTCCTTTACAACGTGTATAAATGTCATGGCCACTTTCTATCTATACAAGGGAGATAACAAGCTTTGAATTACCTCCCCCCTTTCGAAAATTGTGAATTTTACAAGATCATTCCGATTTTTTAAAAATAATTTGATGGAATTTTTATATATATCTTTTACAATAATCTTTAAAATATATGTAAAATATAAAATGAATAATAATAACATGCTTAAACATAACCATATTATAAGAAATAGGGAAATTAAGGATCTGGGGTGGAAATTAGTACTCATAGTACTTAAAAACAGGGTAGTCCAGATACTAAATGAAGCACTGCTCAAAAATCTGTCAAAATTGTTTTGCAAGCACTGCAATTAAAAGCTATTCATATACCTAACTTCCTGTAGAAATATGAAGGGATGAAGCTATTCTTGATTTTGAGGTAGGCGTTCTTGAAGTTAAACATTGATATGTTTACTTGGGGTTAGGGTTGATGAAATATATTTATTGATAACTTTCAAGCTTATATTCTTTTCATCTACAACTACTGTTAAAAGTAATGGGGGAGAGGACAGTCTCAATTTATTTGCACTACAAAGCAAAAAAAAAGCTCATTGTCAATGACCGGGAGGGGGAGGAGCAGCCTAATTCTTCGTGCCAGTTTTGGAATACATTAATTGTTAGAAACTATATTCATTTTGAACCTATTGAAATATTTAGAATTTTCATGATTATGGAACAAATTGAGTTAATGAATACAAATTAATTTATTTATTTTTAAATATACATGTATATATTATATATAACTTCGGACAAAACGTCTAGCTCTACAATTCATCTTCCTTCAAACCACGGGCTTGGATCTAGTTAACGTCAATATAAGCTGCTACTTCGTTTACAAGATCAACAGTACTCCCTCGGCCATGGTAGCTAGTGTCGCTTGACTCGATCGTCTCTATCCTATATTTCAAGAAATTTGTTTCGCACACGTTGTGACTTTGCACTTTTTTCTTTTACACACGTCTGCTTCTCGCATACATTCCAAAGTGTGTCAACTTTTTTACATTAGTTACTACCATTTCTGCAGCAGTGTTTCGTAAAATTAGTAAAAATAATTTGGAATATAAAATAGTTTTGAGAGATAAAGCGTACTTAGATTTACATAAAAATGCTTGGGAAAATTGGGGTACCTGTAAAGTGCGAAACGAAATCGAAACGAAACGAAACGAAATCTACCGAAACGAAACGAAACCCACCGAAACGAAACGAAACCTACCGAAACGAAACGAAACAGATTGTATAACCGAACTCTTTTAATTATAATAATTTAAAATGGTATCTTAGGCCCCTGTGAAAGTTACCACAAATTAAATAAAATTTGCCTCCCCTTTGATGTAGGCTTTCGGCTTGACTGTTACAAAGTTTTAAAAGTTGGAAAGGGGGGAGTAAGCACAAAGTACATATCCGTAGTTGATTAAATGCCATGTACAATTAGTTTCGGATCCATACATTTCAGAACCGAGGGTTACAGTCTCAGAGATCTGGGGAAACACACTATACGAGGAATGGGGTCGCCGACGTTGGATCCGCCTTTGGGCATAGATACATTGTTTGAAGAAGCTGGTGTCTGAGAAAATTGAAAGCAGGAAGAGCTCTTAACCTCTTATTTTATCTCTAACTGCTGAGGTGCGAGTACTTTCAATAATGGAAAAACTATACATCCGGAATGTTGCTAAGATGGGGAATTGAAAATGAGACGGAAAACGGATTTTTTTTAATGCAATAATATTAGGAGGAGGTCGGCATTTTGTAAACTGAAAAGGCTTATGAACAAGGGGATTTTAAGCAGAAATCACAAAGAGAACGGGAGGACATATTCAGAATCCACCGTTTGATATACTACATACAACTACACAATATCCACATGTATACATATATTTGTCTTTAGAGCAAAAAATACTGAAACATGTATCTATGCCCAAAATCGGATTCAACGTCGACGACCCCATCCCTCGTTTAGTGTGTTTCCCCAGACCTCTGACCTGTGAGACTGTAACCTTCCGTTCTGAAATTTATTGATCCGAAGCTAATTGCACATGGTATTTATGTACTTTGTGCTTAACCCCCCCCCCCCTTTCCAACTCTTAAAACTTTGTATCAGTCAAGCCGAAAGCCTACATCAAAGGGGAGGCAAATTTTATTTATATGTGTAAACTTTAACAGGGGCCTAATATACCATTTTTAATTATTATAATTAAAAGAGTTCGATCATACAATCTGTTTCGCTTCGTTTCGGTAGGTTTCGTTTCGTTTCGGTGGGTTTCGTTTTGTTTCGGTAGATTTCGTTTCGTTTCGGTAGATTTCGTTTCGTTTCGTTTCGATTTCGTTTCGCACTTTACAGGTACCCGTGAAAATTGAACATAATTTGTCATTCCTAGCATGGACGTAAATATTTGACCAAAAGTATCGATCTTCGTCATAGGGGGTGGGGTGGTGGTGATGGTGGTTATTTTTCGCAAACAGTGATCTATTATAAACAGAACAACAGAATAGTTCGTACGTTTCCCAGGTAAGATTCGTAGAAATGTGTGTCCAGTTCTAGTTTCACACTACTATAGTAAATATCAACAAATGAACACCATCTTACAATTGCACCAATTCATTGTTTACGCACGATTGACTTTCTTTTTGTAAATGCCTAAATGCAAATTGCATGTACATGTAGGAGCGATTTCGGTGACTTATAACTTATAGGCTATACTATCAAAATCACTGTGGCGCATACTACACACACACACACACACACACACACACACACACACACACACACACACACACACACACACATATATATATATATATATATATATATATATATACAATGTCTATGAAAAAAGAGACTTGTAATCAATATGAAATAGAAATGAAAATTACAATTTGACAAGAATTCAATCAACATATTTACTCATGACACTTGGCAACGGCAACAAATTACGACAAAATTTGATGACATTTTCCCCTTGATACAACGTCGTGACGTACTTTTTGATTGTGATTTTTCTCGGGAAGCTTTAGCTACGCTGTATCCGGTTCTAAATTTATAATAAATTCGAAACTATCACGTGGCCATCATCTCGCATATCCTTAAGTAGTAATTCGTCCCATATTATTATGGTCGACAGGTCGATAGTTGACAGTTCAAACATTTGGCAACAGTTGACAAGTCGACAGATGACAGTTCAAACATTTTTCGACGGTTGACAGGTCGACAGTTGACAGTTCAAACATTTATCGACAGTTGACAGGTCAACATTTAAAGTATTTGTCGACAGTTGACAGGTCGCCAAGTGATACCATGAAAAGTGTCAATTGCCGACCTGTCAACCGTACCCTCCAAGTGATACCGTGAAACGTGTCAATTGTCGACCTTTCAACCTTTCCCTCCTTAAGTCATACCATGAAAAGTGTCAACTGTCGACCTGTCAACCGTACCCTTCAAGTGATACCGTAAAAAGTGTCACCTGTCGACCTGTCAACCGTACCCTCCAAGTGATACCATGAGAAGTGTCAACTGTCAACCTTTCCGTCCTCGACTGATACCGTGAAAAGTGTTAACAGCCACCTGTCAACCTTACCTCCTCAAGTGATACCATGAAAGGTGTCAACTGTCGACCTGTCAACCGTACCCTCCAAGTGATACCATGAAAAGTGTCAACTGTCGACCTTTCAACCTTTCCCTCCTCGAGTGATACCGTGAATAGTGTCAACTGTCACCTGTCAACCTTACCCCCTCAAGTGATCCTATGAAAAGTGTCAACTGTCAACCTATCAACCTTTCCTTCCTTAAGTGATACCATGAAACATTTCAACTGTCGATCTATCTGCCTTACCCTCCAAGTGATACCATGAAAAGTGTCAAATGTCGACCTGGCAACCTTTCCTTCCTTAAGTGATACCATGAAACATGTCATCTGTGGACCTGTCAACGGAACCGTCCAAGTGATAACGTGAAAAGGGTCAACTGCCACCTGTCAACCTTACCCCCTTAAGTGATACCATGAAAATTGTCAACTGTCGACATGTCAATCTTTCCTTCCTTAAGTCATACTGTGAAAAGTGTCAACTGTCGACCTGTCAGCTGTACCCTCCTTACGTGATACCATGAAACGTGTCAACTGTTGACCTGTCAACTTTACCCTCATTATGTGATACTATGAAACGTGTTAACTGTCGACCTGTCAACTGTACCCTCCTTACGTGATACCATGAAATGTGTCAACTGTCGACCTTTTAACCTTTCCCTCCTTAAGTGATACCATGAAAAATATCAGCTGTCGACCTGTCAACCGTACCCTCCTTAAGTGATACCGTGAAAAGTGTCAACTGTAGACCTGTCAACCGTACCCTCCTCAAGTCATACCATGAAAAGTGTCAACTGTCGACCTGTCAACCTTACCCCTCAAGTGATACCATGAACAGTGTCAACTGTCGACCTGTCAACCTTACCCTTCTTAAGTGATACAATGAAACGTGTCAACTGTCGATCTGTCAACCGTACCCTCCAGGTGATACTGTGAAAAAGTGTTAACTGTCGAACTGTCAACTGTACCCTCCTTACGTGATACCAAGAACCGTATCAACTGACGACCTGTCAACCTTTCCCTCCTTACGTGATGCCATGAACGGTGTCAAATGTTGACCTGTCAACCGTCAACTTTTCCTCATTGAACCAACCAGCAATAAAAAGAATATTTGCGCAATAATTTATAAAATGAAATATGAGAAAGGAACTATTTGTCCATATACTACTGTTGAGGCGTTGGTATATATTCACCTGATCTCGATAGTGTTTTTCCATTTTGAATACGTCACTTGCTAATTAAGATACTTGTGTTTTCTGACTTTCAGAGGGTCACATTGTTCTTCAATGTTCTCAGCAACTAAATATCACCTAAAATTTTTAGCAATTGTAAAGGAGATTTCATAGATGTAACATATGGTGAAATGTGAAGATAACGAACAGTGATCAATCTCATAACTCCTATAATAAGCAATACAAAATAGATAGTTGGACAAACACGGACCCCTGGACACACCAGAGGTTGGACCAGGTGCCTAGGAGGAATAAGCATCCCCTGTCGACCGGTTACACATGCGATTTCTCCAATGCAAAAAACACTGGAGCTCGCTAGGGCTAAAAATGTAGATGGACAAAAAGCGTAATTTTTCAAAACATTGTCAGGGCAGAAAAGTGTCAAAAGTATTATCTTAATATTTCAAAGACTAAAACTGATTTGTTATTTATTATTGAAGCAAAGTTGTTAGTTGTGACGATCTGCAACTGACGACGTTGGTAGCAAAATGATCATTGAAAAGGTAATAAGGGATTTATTGGGGGATAATATCAAGTTTTAGCAGTCAATCCCTTGAATGAGGGACCAAGGGGACTCAAACGTATTTTCTCCTCGTCTCAAAAGCTGGAATTAATTTCCTCAGCAATATTAATGCAAATTTGTTTTAATGTTTCGCAACTACTGATATCAGCAAAACGACCATTGATTGATCAATTAGTTATTCATAGGAAGCATTCTAGGAATCTTTGATCACATCTTTTCAAAATTGAACGGAAAACCTATTTGTTGTTCGTAATGAGATGTCTAGTATTTTATATTTTTGTGATGTTGGGCATTGAAAAACAAATTCTGTTTAAGACCTCCCATTTTAGGAAGTTGCATATAGATGCTTACTTGTCATTGCAGTCTTGGGTGGAAATTTCCAATTATACAACCCTAGATGATGAAATGTTTTGTTTTATGGCCCTGATCTTAACATATTCCATGCTTGACCAATCAGCACTTGCCGTTAGGACAATTTCGTAATTCCTCTTTGTTTGCTTTCAGTGAAAATGTTTATATACATACCATCTTTCATCCACGTTTTCTACAATGCATATATGCTAGTATGATATGCCTGCTTTATTTGTGAACATCACTTCATTTGATTGTAGGTAGCTTCATTTCAATATTTCATTATGTGTTGTAGGGGTCAGATTGCATAAGCATGCCAATGTGATACATATGTTCTTTTATGTTTTGTCGAGTCATTCTGACCGCACTACTTTAGTCTTATATATAATTTCGTCATTTTCAAAATAAATGATATTTTCCCCATTCACATCAATGTCCTGTTCTGTATGTTTTATCACGTTTCAATCAAAGACTGCTTGGTAAGATCATATTAACTAAGGAACAAAAGATATATTGTTAGGTTATCTAATCGGCGAAAAACTTTTACGTGAATTTCCTTTAAATTATGTAAAATCAGTGATTCGTGTCTTTAGAATGAGGTTTAGGTTACGACAGACTATTATAGTGGGTATATATGTACCCAATCTTTTGTAGCAAGTTGTCTATTCTGCGAAAGCCATATACGTATATTGTCAAATTTAACTGGCATAATAGCAATCATCAGGACAGAGAAGGTAGGGGACAATTCACTTTGTCTAAAGTTTAAAGACATAATAATTTTGGTTGCATTTTACCATGTTTTCATCTATGTACATCTTGTAGAATATGATATAGAAATAATTGTTGGTATGCACGTCTTGATGTATTTGATTTCGTTAGGAAACAAATATTGTTTTGGGACACAATACGATTTGCCATGAATTGAAGTTCGTTGTTCTATGATCACACCAAAGTTGGAAATATTACTATTTCTGATGTATGTTTGAAGAGAGAATGTTAATGCCCCCAAACAATTTCTATATTTAAAGGTGTGTAAGCTATCTTCTTTAATTTTCATGATTTCGCCAGGCTACATCTACATGCTAAGCATACATGTACGTTGTTCTTTAAAAAAAGAAACCTAAAAAAACACGAGTGCATCAACTTGTTAGGTAACAATCTTGAATTCCGCTTCTTCTATCATTCTGTTAAACATGCATATAATAATTTCATAATTTTCCAATATTGTTAAATCTTCAAAAAATCCTTTTTATACCTTTATATCAAACCTTTGTACTTGACCTTTGTATTTCGGAGAAGGCCTTCATAGGCTCTGCCTATTGCCCAATCAAAAAATAGATATGTTTAAATAAATAATAATTTCATCTTCAGACCCCAACCTCGTGATATTTTTAAACATACTCCACTCAATTAAATGAGTCCGAAGAAATTCGGATAAACTTAAATGTTCATTCCAGTCATTTAAGAGTTAAAACCATTTAAAACAATTTATTTGGTATATGTCACGAAATGAAATCCTTCTCGTAATCTTTTACCTGTTTTAAAAAAAATCGCACTTGAAGGTTCCAATCAGTAATGGTCGGGAGAAGCTACTAAGCTGGTACATGTATATTTCCTTTCCAATATCAGATAATAAGACTATGGTCTTTGTCAAAAAGGGGAGTCCAATCCACATGTATCATATTTAACACTTAGCATTGTTATATCGCAATTTAAGAATACTTAATAACTAAATAATAAACAGAGACATATAGATGATGTAAACATTGATAATTGAACAGACATAACCATAACCAGGAAATATTCTCACTTAATATATTTTGATATTTTACTTACCTGCTTGACCTATATATACTAGTGTATTGTTTCCTGCAACTATATCTTTAATATATAAGCTATTGCGAAAATCTTTAATATTGTCCCGAGTCCCGAGTCACTATTTTGTCCTATTGCCGTGGTTTTAATAATAAGAATGTTGAGTCGAATAAACATTGATGAAAAGATCTTCACACAATCATGTAAGGTGGAGATAACGAACGATATAATCATAGCATTATAATTAAATCAATTACACATGCGTGCCCGGTCGACAGGGGATGCTTACTCCTCCTAGGCACCCGATCTCACCCCTGGTGTGTTCAGAGGACCGTATTTGCCCAAATATCTATTTTTTATTGCTATTGGGATTCATGAGATTGATCACTGTTTGCCAAACATATTCCTCATGTAACCTTTCTAAGTCTTTTATCACTTCTGGTTTGCTAAACACAGAAGGATAGATGGTATGTACTTTTATCTTAATATGTCTAATGCGGGATTTTGATATTCCTCTTATGTTTTTAACCCATTTTGAAAATGTATCAAGTTCTTCTTTTTCGTATTTAACCCATCGTCTGGCATAATCTTCGACAAAATTCATAATTGATTATTACAATTGCATTTTAAACGAACTTAGCATTAATACCATTTTTGGTAATCGTACTCATACTCAAACTGTCCTTTCAAAAGATGAAATTATTCAAAACCATGCTTCAGTTTTAAACACATTTAATATCCCAGTCAATGGGTCGAATAAATATGAGTTACCGTACCTATACTGGATTCCTAAACTACACAAAAACCATTACAAACAAAGATACATTGCTGGATCCAGTAAATGTTCTACCAAGCCCCTATCTTTGCTACTCACGAAAATATTAACAGATGTGAAGGAGAAACTGCAAACGTACTGTACATCTACATATACCAGAAGTGGTGTAAATCAAATGTGGATTCTGAAAAAGTCTAAAGAACTTTTAATAAACTTGAAATTGCAAAACTTTTCACAAATCAATAACATCAAAACCTATGACTTTTCAACATTATACACGATCATTTCTCACAATAAATTAAAGACTAGACTTTTTGACATCATACACAGTTGCTTCGTCAACAAAAATGGAAAAGGGAAATATTCATATCTAGTGATCAGTAATCCAAAAACTTACTTTGTTAAACACCATTCTGATGTCACGCACAAGTACTCTGAAGTTGAAATAAAAAATATGCTAGAGTTCCTCATTGACAATATCTTCGTGGTCTTTGGTGATCATGTCTACCAACAGTCTGTTAGAATTCCCATGGGCACGAATTATGCTCCTTTATTAGCTGACCCGTTTCAATATTCATATAGTATTTATTCAAAACCTCTTGTTTCACCTTCAATTCGACATTTAGATATATCGACGACGTTTTGTTTATTAACAATGATAACCTTCAATCATATGTCGATTTGATATATCCCTGTGAGCTCGAAATAAAAGACACCACAGGGTCATCATCTTCTGTTTCATACTTGATGTTTTATTAACGGTAGACGTTAACGGTTAACTGACAAGTCAACTGTATGACAAACGAGATGATTTCAGCTTCTCCATCGTCAACTTCCCATTTTTATGTAGCAATATTCCATTATCACCTGCATATGGTGTTTATATAACTCAACTGATTCGATACGCAAGAGCTTATTCTGCAGATAATCATTTTTTCAATCGAGGTAAGCTACTGATAGGCAAGTTGAAGGGTTTCATAAGTATCGATTGAAGTCAGCATTTCGCAAATTCTATGGTCATTTTAACGATCTAGTTCGTCAATACAACTGTCTGACGTGTTTCATAACGATTGTTAGGCCGTTTTTGGCACCTTGATTTTGACTACGGATAACTCCTTTTACCTGATCAGGATATAGGGCTCACGGTGGGTGTGACCGGTCGACAGGGGATGCGTACTCTTACTAGGCACCTGATTCCACCTCTGGTGTGTCCAGGGGTCCGTATCGAGCGAGACGTTAAACAAATTACAATCAATCAATCTATCCAGGGGTCCGTGTTTACACAACTATGTATTTTGTATTGCTTATAGGAGTTATGAGATTGATTACTGTTCGCCTTTCATAGGAATGATTGGAAATCAACTACTATTCGAGTAGGGACTAGACCAGGAAAAAGGACATATTCATAATTACGTTTAATCTTTGACAAAGTCAATAAACTGTAACATGTAGGTGACGATGACTAATTTAGCTATATTGTTGTATTACTATGCTAGAAGTTTTAATGAGCGTAGTACTCTTATGTACAGAAATAGGAAACTTGGATGTGAACTAACAATTCATGCTATTTTTCTAAGTCCAAGGGCCAGAACTTAATGGAAAATCAACATACCGAGACGGAACTCGAACTTGATCAGTAACTTGTTATGGCAAAGCCACGTACCGAATATCAAATAAATATTTGCAAGTGCAACCAAAAACTCCGGAAAACTGATAATTCATGCTATTTTTCTAAGTCCAAGGGCCATAACTAAGTGAGAAACCAAAGGACTGAGACGGAATTCGAACTTGATCAGTAATTTGTTATTGCAAAACAACGTACTGATATAAAATAAAAATCTGTAAGAACAGAGAGAAAAACTGTGGAAAACTGGACTGACGGACAGAACGACAGATGGACAGACAGACGGACGGATGGAGTGTAAACCTAATGTCCCCTTCGACTTCGTCGGTAGGGCACTAATAAACATGCTGAAAAAGATTTGAATTATTATTGAATCACTTTCAATTTGTATTACTCTATTCTGGCTGCTACCTTAAAGGACACAACGTATGTTTCCAAACTTTTTCATTTTTTTCCCAGCAAAATTAATTCTTTTCATGCCTTAAACTACTTTAAATGTGTTTTAAATGAAATATTTTGCGCAGTTTTTGAGTTTAAATGCGATGAAAATCAAATCTTGCGATATGCATATTTACTTTCGCTATTTTACGTGCCATTATGTGTGACGTCAATGCGCCCTCGGGTTTGAAAACATCTATTAGCCATTTCATAAACAGATCAGATTTAATCGACAAAATAAAAACAAGTATCACGTTAACGGCCTGTAAATAATAACACATTAAGATGTTTTGTACCGTGCTCGGGTGTACTAGTTCTCGGTAGAAAGAATTTAGTGAGTATTTTTCAATTTTTCGACTGACCGGGCTTTATATTGTCACGAAGGTTACAGTTGTACATGTATGTTCAACTATGTAAACAAATACTAAGCAATGGAACTAGGAGAGGGAAATTATTTCAAAGATGTAATATATAAGACAGGTTTGGGTTAATGTAACACGGAATTAATGACGAAGCAGGACCGCGGAAAACCCGCCGGGATATTGAAAATATTGTATTGTCTAAGTTCTAATAAAGTGATGATACAACAATACTTCACAAATATATATAAATATCATTTTGGGGCTGGAATTGTATCTTATTCATGAAAATGCTTAATGCACTCTTCAAAAGTTGTACAATTATAACCTAATCCATAGACAAATCCATCACATTTATACACAAAAAAATACAAAGCTACTAAATTGTGACTTAAAATCGTCCAAATAAGGGATTATATCTACCTAAAAAAAATACTAAACCTCAATTTAATTCAAATTGCAAAAACTTTAGCTGAGTTGAAAAACCTTGACAAAATAGCAGCACACCAGCACACTGCAGGGAAACAACTTTGCAATCACCCTTAAATATACGTCCATGGCCTGGAGATGGGCACCGATAACGTACACGTCAGTCAATGATTAAAGAGGTCTGAAAATAAACCAAGACTCAGAAGGCACATGGTTCGACCCCAACAGCCCCACACTTAGGGCGGAAAATGTTATCATAGGGGTCTCTTTTCTTGCCAGCATACTCTTTTAGCAGACTCTTCAAAGATTAGGTTGTTATTAACCTTCATTATGACCCTTAACGTTGTAAAATCATGAACTTTCATGTGAGCTCAATTGCTCTCAAAGGCCCATATGATCCTTTTATGGGTTGTGTGTGTTTGACATTGTTCTCTAGTCGTTTATCTGATTTGCTTTGTTCCAACACCCTTTAGTCAATTATTAGAGTTCTGGAAAAGTGGTCCCATCCTTGGGAGGCCCCAGGTGGTACCCTTAAAGCCCCAAACTGAGGGTAGGAAATAATATTGCCTTCAAGTATGTAACTCGGTAATTAAAAATCTATTGATTAATTGTTGAAAAATTATCTATTTTGATTTATTTTGTGTTACTTTTTAGAATTCCCTCTGAAAACTCGCAGTACTTTGATGAACTTTCTTAGCCTAGTGGTCGGGCGCACGGTCATTTCACACATCGACATTACATATCAATTTCAAGTGCAGAAATCATTATTAACATTGATCAACAATACTTTAACAAAGCTGCAATGGCTAATTACCCTAAAATAGTGCACACTATGTACACAGTCATACTTTTGCTTTAACTGCAAGAGAATACCCATCATTTCGTATTTTATTTCATGAAGTGGCTAGTCTATTGATTTGATTTGAACATATTTTGTTGTATGAATATACAAAAGGATTGGTTACAAGTTCTAGCAACTTATGCCTCGTTCACACGGATGCGCATTAAATTTTACTTCGCATCAAATTTGATGCGAAGTAAAATAATGCGCATTAAATTAATTCGAATTAAATAGCGTTCACACGGCGGTAATATTTAATGCGAAGTAAACTAATGCGCATTAAATTCGTATGCATCTCTATTAAAGGGTGAGTGAAATAAATTAAAGAATAGACTATGTTATTGAAAATTATTTTTATAGATATTTTAATGAATATTGTGTAGATCTATACAGAATTCTTTGTTCAAAACGCTATATAGGCCTACATGTAATATACTACATGTTTACAATTTAGACCTACATACATAATTCTGATCTACACATAAGGAGTTTTTTGTCGTGTTTATTTATATGTTCCCAAGAAATTACTTGTTATTTCCACCGACAACCAGCATTCAATCTAGACAATCTATTGTTTCTTCATGGGCCCAATTTTAAAACTTCGGAACGTCTTTTTCACCATTCCGCTGACTACTGTTATGACGTAATTTTTAATTACCAATACGTATTATAAGTCTACTGTGACGTCATATGGTATAAAAATTAACAATGAGCGGCATATTTTTTAAAAAATGTACAAAAGAAAATCATATTATCACTATTTTAAAACATTGTTGTCGTATTTAAAAACAATTCCTTCCACATGTATTACTCAGTATGCCAATGGAAAGCACAGATTTACGTCTGACGTTATCTAATGACATGCTGTTTGTACATGTTTTTAGTGATCATTATCATTTTGCTTAGTTTTTCGTACAAAACTAACATTAATATATATAGCTGACCATGGGTATGATGCATGTGACCCAAATTGGCCATTACGCATGCGTCTACATTTAATTCCAATTAGCTTCGTTTAGCGTTCACACGGAGCTAATGCGAAGTAAATTTAATTCGCATTAAATCGCGACGTCAATTTTAATTCGAAGTAAACTAATGCGCATTAAAATCTCCGTGTGAACGCGGTTCAGATTTAATTCGCATTAACTTACGTTTAATGTGAATTAAATTCTTCGTGTGAACGAGGCATTATACGACCTCTCCTATATCCAAAATATATTATGCTATACATGTACAAATAAAGATTGTCGTACCACAGAAAATATACTATTAGTTATAATGTACAACTGTAATAATATACAATATATGTTTAGGTTCATGAAAGTACATAATCAGGCATAAAATGCAAAACATATTTTAAAATTATGATATATAGGTCCGAATAAAATCTGTTAGAGTTCTTAATAAACTTCTGAACTGCTCTAAAAATATAAAAATTTACATCATTTGAAGAATATTAATTTCCCCATAATAAAAGGTGGGTATTGACAATAACAATATCATTTAGCTGAAGCAGTTCATTGAAAAAACAATTTCTTGCTTGAGTTCTCGCTTGAGTGTATCTTTTGAATGCAAAGAAAAAATGATGGGCATCTTCAATATGACCACATATACAATTTGGAGAGGCAATGGTGTTTTTACGATAAAGATCATTATCAAAAATGCAAGAATGCAAGAATGTCTTAATTTGGTATTAATAATATTAACATATTGCTGGCCATAATGAATAGTATAAAGGTGGTTTTGAGGATGTTATTTTAATGTGTTTTTTCAATTTATCAATTGAAGTTATATCCTTTTTATCTGTACTCAGCAAGTTCCGTTTCCTAACTGTGTCGGGAATAAATTACTTTTTTATATAATTTATATAAACATATTTGTTAATTCAGCTATTTGTCTTCTATCAGAAAGGGGTTCTCACTCCCCCCCCCCCCACTTTTTTCAACTGGTGGGAATCAAAACCTGCACATCCATCCCAGACTACAGAAGAATATTCTATTACAGGTCTAATAAAAGTTGTATACATTGTTGATAAGGTGTTTTTTCTTACAGTAAATTTTAACTTTTTTAGGGAACCAAGTTTTGTATACGCTTTATTAACAATGTTTTCAATATATACAGACCAGCTTGAATCATTAGAAAAGGTGAGACCAAGGTGTTTGTGAATAGTAACATATTCAAGCTGACATTGATGAAACACTAGTTCCGGGGGGTCTACGGATTTTCTCATGTCTAGTCTATTAGTAAGTTAAATATAAGAAAACAAATTATACACTATAATGGGGTTCAATGTGAAACTAGTAAAAATCCCTAACCCCATCCATTTTAACAAACTACTCGTGTTTTTAAGAAAAAAAACGGTTATTAGAAGATATTGTAAACGATCCGTCAAAAAAGATTGCTGAAATTCAAAGAGTCATTGTGATACCCTTTGTGAATTAATAAATATAATAGAGAAGTACGTAATTTAAATTTTAGCTTGTACTTTGTTGTAGTTGTAATTATTGACCTTTGGGCACTTAAAATCAGAATATAAATTCATCATACGTCATGATATTTGATGCTTGATATAAGAGTTCTCCTACATAAAAATCCACCGACAAAAATTGGAATACAATTCATATTTGTTTAAACAAAAGTATCCTCAACTCTCCAAATTACACCCCGATCCCTTTAATACACTGCACGGTATGGAGGAGAGAGAATGAGCAGGAACATAAACATCATGAATTGCACCCGGTGCATTGAGAAGAAACATTCAGCCAGCAGAGATAAACTACTGACCTTTTTATAACTTAAAATATTCAAGCATTCCCAAATTACCTCTTTGATTGATTGATTGTATCTTGCTTAACGTCTCGCTCGAGAATTTTTCACTCATATGGAGACGTGAGCAGTGAGGATTCTTTAGCGTGCCACACCTACTGTGACACGGGTCATCCGTTTTTAAGGTCACCTCAGAGGATCCGTGACATTCACACCTAATGCTGAGCGTTTGGCGATTTAACTGTCATTATCTGTTTTAACGACTTAGGTTTGTCTGTTTTAACGACTTAGATCTGTCGCGGCCAAGATTCGAACCCCGTTCTTCCGCATGCGGGCCGAACGCCCTAATCTCTCTGCCACCGCGGCTTCTATGAGCCATTTGTGTATGTGCTCTTGCAGTTGACTCTTATGTAATCACAATGATTGCATTGATATACATGTGTAGTTAATGTTCATACATTTGCTTTTATAATAACCAGATACAATTACCTATTATATATACACATTTTTGAAAGACATTGATATGATTATACAGTATACTACACCAAATATGTTTGAATAGCAACTTGATTCCGAATATCAATATATTCGAAAGATTTCAACTCAAGCGGCATATGCATCTCCAGGTCCAACTGAGCTATCTTGCTTTTAAAGATATGTATACCTTTTATAAGTTTTAAGAGTCCTACTTGTGGTCTCTCATTGATCCAAAAACTCGTTATTGAATGACATAGAATGCGTGCATTCACTAACTGTGAATACTTACAGTTCGGTGTGCACTAGATATATATATATATATGTGTGTGTGTGTGTGTGTGTGTATCTGTGTGAGGGGTGGGGTAATTAGTCCTATGAAGATACTTTTCTTTCTATATTGTATGACTGTACATTAATGAGAATCAAGCCAGGGGATACTTTTCTCAAAATAAGGGGGGCTACCTTATTCGACACCCCCCCCCCCCCAGTATAAAGCAGAAATGGACGACTCTGTGAAATATATATATAGAAAAGAAAAAGACTATTTTCTTCCTGATCCCAATGATATAAAAAAGGGAGGTTGAGACCGCTAAAATTATATTCGTAGATTCTTTAAAAACGTTTATTATTTCATATGCATACATATAATTTCCTCCCTTACATGAAGAAAAAAATAATATGTAAATATCAGATTTCATTGCTCCAAACTATCGTTAGAATACATATAAGTGTCAGCCATAGCCCATACACATCTGCCACAAAATGTTCGATTAGTAAATAAGGAAGTTGATGAGAGTCATTCCCGTTAACTAACAATTGATAAGTGATGTACTTAATCAGACTTTGTGTAAGATATGCTCACACGCTCTTCATCATGTTTGAACGTGTTACTGAATCTACAGAATTCCATAATTTGTCTGAAATTTCGTCTTGGGATCTACAAGTGGTTGGTCCATGGTAACTGATCAAACTAACAACCGATTAAGATAACATGGAATCATTGGGCTTCATATGAGTTTAATATTAACAATTTTGAGTGGATTCCCATTTCACAAACTCCAGATCATTATGAAATACAAAAATATCTGCATGGTGTTTAAATATACAGAGGTAACATCAAACGAAATTGCAAAGCGCTGGAAATCCCTTGAAATTTCACGTACAAATTCAAAACATTCCACAGCATTCCAATATTCGTCACTTGATTCACAAATTTCAGAGCGTCCGCTTACAACAAATCATATGACACCATCATTCTGTTCAACATTATAGATGCAGTGAATGAACCTGTTCTACTCCACAGACACAGCACTTACTGAAGAGTGACCCTGTAAAAATGGAAAAAAGAATAAAATTAACTCTGGAAGGAAAATAAAGTTATAGGAGTTATGAGAATGATCACCGTTCGTTACCATTACCTTTCATTAAACACAATACGCATATTTCGAACGGATTCCTTTTATTACATTTTCAAAAGAATATATTGATATACGCTAAAATACAAATGGTTTAATAGAAGTATTGCTTAAAGTTAGCCCCATTGGTAGACTGAGAATCCCAGTTCTTCTTGGTAGTCTGGTAATCCCATTTTTGTACCTAGGTATCAGATGATTCAAATATATTTAGGTTTTGAGCTGTGTGATCTTGATTAATAGATATGAATAAGAAGAAAATGTTCGACAAAAATTCCATCAACATTTCCTAGTAACACAATTCATTTTGTGATTTTATAATCTTTTTTCAAATATACCCTTTCACAAAATCTCGAGAGAAGGCAGATATATAAACAGATTCATAAAAATATGAATGACCGTTTCTCTTTCACAAAATGAACACAATTCATTATCTACAAGTTTAAAGACCGCGGGAATAAGCACCACCTTCAAATGTACCTGGGTCTGTGAACCCTTGTCAATCACTCACGAGGATTTAAGCTTCAGATTTGCTGCTAGAAATTGATGGACATTTAGTAACTAGTCCTCGTGTACACCTTATCTACCTTCTCTGGCAATCGAGGCGTCTGTGCAATATTTTAATGCTTACCGCGTATACCATGTCGATAGGGAAACGGTTTTGGATTTTTCATGTAGAGATAGTAACCCAATACTAGCAGTAAATTTTGCATACAATTACATCAATTATAATATATTATGATTGAATATGCTTAGGAATATATATGATTGATAGTTGTGGATTGTCAGAATATAATTTACACGGACATCGATTTTATGCTAAACAGAACGTACCGACTCTAGTTGGAAATGTCACGTAATTATGTATAATTAATGTTTATGACGAAAAATTGATTATGAGTAAATACGTCATGGAAATCTTGTTTGAATACTCAGTTGAAAATGTGTAAACGTGATTTCTCCTTTTAACATGGCGACAAAAGAACATTAATTGTCAACTTATCCGAAGAGGAAGAGGAATTAGCCGTTATAAGGGTTCTTTTTTGCGTGTAATGGTTGGTATTGGGATCAAGACGAAGAACGAATTCATCGTCTGGACTAGTTTTCGAAGGAATTGTCGAAAAAAACACACGAATGTTTTGCCTGTTTGTATAGACCATGCGTTATGGACGAGTCCCACATACAACCATGACGGCCGGAGAATTTTGTGTGCCGTTCATAAAAAAACTAATTCAAACTGAAGAAAACTTTGCAAGCCGTTTATGTTGAGTCATCGTGAGGCGTGGGACGATGATCGGTACATAGCCAGAAAATCTGTCGCAGAGCACAATCACTCCCATCGGAAACTGTGTTGGGTATCCGACTATGGCAGTCAAATGGATACAAGAAAACTTATACAGTGACTACGATGGTAATAAATAATATTCTGCCTTATTAATCAATGGCTAATGTCCTTGTTTATACAGAATAAATTTATCGAATTTTAAACACGTTTGATTCATTAGGTTTAATTATCAACATTTCGATTAACCTGCACGAGAAAAATTACTACTCTAAAATTATCAATGTTACAAAACGTATAGGTATTGCAGGTAACACAAATAACATCCTTTTTATTATATATGTATAAACAAGCTAGCAGGTTCCCTCGGGACTTCACACGTGCTTAAAGTTAGATCCGCCCGGACTTAACCTACACGTACTTGAGAAAAACTAACCGGTTGGAAACCTCGGCTTTTAAGTTTGTGAAGTAAAGAGTTTGTAGCTATATAACACATACGTATACGGTATTGAAAATAAATGATTTTCTTTCTTTTGTGCATAATGAGGTACATGTATTGTTATGATGACATGTTCAGCATTTTTCTGAAACATTTTCACAAAAATAAGTTTCCCATTTCTCACTTTTGAGTTGTGGGGCTATGAACTCCTTTTCTTCCCATACTAGATATAAAAAGTTGACATAAGAACTATATTTAATTTTTTTTTTTGTACAATGCATTAATTTGGACACAACAATTCATGATTCACTAAACTGTTTTTGGAAATGGCAATTTGTCTTTAAATCTTTCTTTGTTCTTTAATAATGAGAGAGTTATATATGAAAAAGTTATATGCACAAAATACATCTCTGATATTATTAAAACAATTTAATGTTCCATTCTGCAAATGCAAGACGCAAAATGTACCCCTTCATCATAATTACCCAATAATTTGCTTGTCATGTAATAACGTTTTGATATATTCTGCCTGGTAAGAGGTCAGCTAATAAATGAGCACTATTCGTGCCCATAGAAATTCCAATATATTGTTGGAACATCTGATCGCGAGATAATGGGTTTATCATTTTTCTGTACAGCTGCTTCTTGAGATGGATCTCCCAAAGGAGGACTTTCCAATGAACCAGCTCAAAAGCAGTGATTCGGAATCGACCGATGAAAAAGAGTCTGAAAATGATCCACGAAAGGCAGTAAGTGAATATATTATAATTTTCCCAAATATTTTAAAGGAAGAAGCGTTGTATATGTCACATACTCATACAATGTTGCGTGTAAAGAATCCCTTAGCAGCGCAACTATTCCTTCAACCAAATTGTCCTACATTCAAGATTTGAAATTATAATGATTTATTTTTCGAGCATTTTCGCTTTTCTTCTATAGCGTTTCAATCGTCTTAACTTGAACAAAAATCAGATTTATTTCATAGATTTATCTTTCCAGGAAACTTATTTTAAATGATGAAAATGTTTGTTTCGGCCAGCAAGTATCTATATCTTTTCTCTCTTAACCGGAACAAATGGTAGGAAGGTATATAAGTTTGTTAACATCTCTTTCAAAGGAAATGAAAATGGAAGATACACCAACCATGTATTATTTTCAACAGAAACACTATAAAGAAAAACAGTTGATAAAGAGCTTTTAAACCCCCCATAAAGTTTATTTGTCAAAAAAACTTTCAGTTCAGAATAAGTATGCTTAACATCCTGTGGTATTTTCCTGGCGAATTTTAAGAGATCTGTGAAACTATTATTACTGATAGATTTAGCTGACTAAGTTTGCAGCTCAGTGGATACAGGAGCATAATTCTGAGATACAAATCTCAAGTTCGAATCCAGCAGATAATTCTGTTTACATAAATATTACAATGAATTATTATCCAAAATTATAGTGTTTTGTCTTCTACAAAGTTGTATATGAAAGGCAAAGATAATGAACAGTGATCAATATCATAACTCCTACAAGAAATACAAAGTAGAGAGTTGGGAAAACATGGACCCCTGAAATAAAAGAATGTACGAAAAAAGTCTCAGGAAAAAAAGTCACGGATAAAAAGTCACAGGAAAATAAGTCACAGGAAAAACATCACAGGAAAAAAAGTCACAATATACATTTTGTATAAAAATCACATAGAAATAGAAAAAAAGGTCACAATATATATTTTGTATAAAAAAGTCACAATATATATTATATGTATTGGGAAAAATTCATAGTATATATTTTGATAGAAAAGGGTCACATATACAAAGAGGGAGAAAGTCACAGTATATATATTTTGAAAGAAAAATACATGTATAGATAGAAAAAAGTCAATTATATAAGGAGAAATGTTTTACTTAAATTTGATTCAAAGTTATAAGATTCCATGTTTTTTTTTAATCATTTGCAACAGAGTTTATATATTTTAATGTTAAAACAAACAAATAACCCAATAAAAAGTAATTAACATTTAAGTATTTACAACAGTTGTTGATATGGACTGTTGTCATTAAGGTATACGGACAGAAAGTCACAGAACAAAACGACACAGGACAAAGAGTCACAAAATCCGTAGGACAAAAATTCACAGGACAAAAAGTCACAGGACAAAACGTCACTGGACAAAAAGTCACAAAAAGCTCACTAAAGCTGTTGTTCAGACACCAGACATTTCTTACAGTGGACAGGGGATAAAAGGGAATACATGTCATCATTCTTATTGGTGTTTGTTTTGCCACTTTTAGCACTTTCAGTTCATTATTAGATGTTTATTATTAGATAATATGAAAGGAAAAACCATTAACTTGTTTATATAGCAATTATTATATGACCGTTCACTTACTTCTTGTTTTGACAATAATCTGGAGTGAAAGGAAGCCAACCACAATTCTACCATCAACTTTTGCTTTGACAATCATTAATATATAGTATACTAATCCAAATGATCATCAAGCTTATTTTTATTTAATCTCTTTTTAAAAATCAAAATAATATTTTACAATAAATATAATAAAAGGAATAACAATTTTATGATTATCAAAATCTCATAGAAAATATAAATTTTGCACATATGTTTTCTTTAAACTTTACAAAAAGAAGAGATATGTTTTAAAATATATATAAAAAATCAATACTTTTTAATTTTCTTATAAACTGTGACTTTTTGTTCTGTGACATTTTGTCCTGTTACTTTTCGTCCTGCGACATTTTGTCCTGCTTTCATAAAATTTCTTATTGTGGCTTTTTGTCCATGGTCATTTTGTCCGTGACTTTTTGTCTGTGACGTTTTGTCCTGTGACTTTCTGTCCTACATTCTATATTAATTAGTGGCTTCACAAGGCACCTTTCCCATTTTCTAGACTGTATATCCTGCATAAGTAGACAAAATGACATCAATTTACAATCTTTGAAGCCATACATAGGATGAAGGAAAAAATATGTTAGTGGTCATGCGCACTCTTTATACATATTGTGACCTTTTTTCCTACCCAGATTGTGACTTTATTTCTGGTGACGTTTTTTCCGGTGACTTTTTTTCTGTTTACCAAATAGAAACATCATATCATTAGAAATTAAACAGCTCGAACGTTTTAATGAGGTGTAGTAAATCCAGATTTTTTATGCTACATTTAATAATAAGTATTAGGAGCTGTGTTCTAATATTTTTTACAGTGAAAAAATAATACAAATAGATCTGTCTGTTTTAGTGGTGTTTGTGTAGACGTCGAGAATTAGTTCAAAAATTTATTATTTATTATTTATTATTTTGTATGTTTTAAGAATTAAAAAAAATGTAAATTTTATATTATGCTAAAAGAAAGATTTTTGCTTTCTCATTTCAATCGAACATCGTTTATATGTACACCTGTTGGGTCATTGTTGCACGTATTCTTAAAACAACACACGAGGGAGAAAACCCTGTGTGTGTATATGTTCAACGCGTCGAATACAGGATGTCAAAATTGTAATGTCTCTACTCCAGGGCATGCAATCTACTTATCAGCTCACAATTACCTATACACAACAAATTTTACCAGTAATTAAACTAGGGTGTTTGTTTTTTATTCCTTCGTCAAGTGCTGGTTTCCTCGCTTACAACTTACTAATTCCTTTTATTACGGTACATATGAATGTCAGTATTATCAAAATTACTCTCTAATTGCATGTTAAATCAAAATTTAATATACGTTGTAGAGTAAGGCCACATATATACGACAGAGGTGGCGTATACCCCAAAACTGCGTTTTACTTGTTATCTACTTTTTAGTATTATATTACCTCCCTTAAAATATGCATTGCGTTTTTTCCCCTCTCTCTCTTATGTTCAAAGCCCCAAAAATGTAATTAAAATTTGAGAAGTTGGATCCAATTGATATTTTATTTCAATTAGATTGATGCTTATTTGTATTGATTACCAAGCGGTGTTCGTGTGGCTAGTCTAATGTTGTCTTAGCAGATTCTCGGGTAGAGCGTGCGCTGATCGAGATTTGGGGCGATGAAGCAGAAAGGAAGTGTTATGTAACAGAAGTACACATACCCGAAACGTTCTCTACACTATGAAACCTGTTAAGTTAGGACGTCTTCACAATGTCTAAAAGAAAATGTACGCATGCTATTGTAAAGGCAAAAATGTACTGTGTTTATATAGCTATAGGGACACCTTTCTAATACTCTCTTTCGAATTGGGGAAAAATGGTTTTGAGAGAATATTAATTAGAACATATCCTCACACCACTTGTCCCTTCTAATCTAACATTTTGTATCTACATCTTTCGTATGCTGCGGGTCACGTTTATGGAGACGTAACTTGGGTAGATTTTTGTCAAATGGTTAAAATTGTCCTCACTTTGCACGTTTTATCTCCCACCTTTCAAATTTTATATCGAGTTTAATGATGCTAGACTTTCCTTTTTCTACTTTAATATTTGCGTGATACATGTTTTTTGATATTTGTACAAATACATGTAGAGACTTATATTCCTGAAAAATAATTTATGAAACCACCAATCTGTGTTTGATATTAACAAGGAAAATCAGTTTTCGTGAAGTTACTTTTGCTGTTTCACGGGTAAAACGTGTACCAATCGATGTCTGGGGCGTTGAAGCAGACAGGGCGTGTTATATAACATATATACACATGCCCATGATCATTTCTTCACAGTCCTTTCATCTCTCTCTCTCTCTCTCTCTCTCTCTCTCTCTTTTTCTCTCTCTCTCTCTCAAATTTTATAAATGCAAAGTGAAGATAACGAACAGTGATCAATTTCATAACTCCTACAAGCAATACAAAATAGATAGTTTGCTGATGCAAGGTTTTCCTTTCCCTTCTTTGAGATCAATTTATGTTATTCATGTTTTGTTTTGTTTTTAAATATTTGTACAAATACATTGTATAGAATTAAATTCCTGAAAAACAATTGATGAAACCACAAATATGTGATTGATACTGACAGGGATAATCAGTTTTCGTGAAGTTGCCTTTGTCGTGTTACGGATAAAGCGTATATATATGCACCTGTATATGGTAATCTTCCGACATTGGTATATGGTAGTCTACCCTTATATTGAATGTATGGTTCAATAAAGTTAACATGAGAAGGTTTTGTAAAATGAGTTTTACGAGCGGTGCATGCACATGTATATGACAATTGATTTATTTATAGTATTGCTGAACAAACGATCTGTTTTCAGTTTATGATCAGTATATTTTTTTTTGGCGTTAACGGGAGATAACTCGCGTTTGTTGATGGCATTAATCATTTACAGGTAAAACCGCGGCGAGGACAGCGGAACCCCGGGGGGAGTGCGGAATATACAGGGTTACATGAGATATACCGCGGTAGCTCTATCCCGCAGGGGAGCACGGAAAATATGAGATCCGCGCTGGCCGTACTGTGTCATCACACACCACCTAATTATAGGGAGGTGTTGACAGGGTGCAGGTAATCGTTTCAATTAGACAGTTTGGCTTGTTTTCTTTATAATTGACGCCTTGTTAAAATTGTCCGACACAGACCTTTCCTAAACAAAATTATCGTCCGGATTAACGGTACAATTTTCAACGCATAATAACGTTTTCTAGTAAAATGTGATCGTCCGGATCCGGAACGCGAATTTCCAGATTAATGATGCAAAATAATGTATAAAAAAGCCGTTCCTAGAAAAATCGTCCGGAAGGTGAAGCGTCCGGATTAATGGCGACCGGATTGCCGAGGCTCCACTGTATAGTTCATTTTCATACACTTTTTTTTTATAATAACCAGATACAATTACCTATTATATATACACATTTTTGAAAGAAATTGATATGATTATACAGTATAGTACACCAAATATGTTTGAATAGCAACTTGATACCCAATACCAATGTATTCGAAAGATTTCAACTCAAGGGGCCTATGTATCTCTTATACATATACATATAAAGATTGTCGTACCACAGAAAATATACTATTAGTTATAATGTACAACTATAATAATATACAATATATGTTTAGGTTCATGAAAGTACATAATCAGGCATAAAATGCAAAACATATTTTAAAATTATGATATATAGGTCCGAATAAAATCTGTTAGAGTTCTTAATAAACTTCTGAACTGCTCTAAAAATATAAAAATTTACATCATTTGAAGAATATTAATTTCCCCATAATAAAAGGTGGGTATTGACAATAACAATATCATTTAGCTGAAGCAGTTCATTGAAAAAACAATTTCTTGCTTGAGTTCTCGCTTGAGTGTATCTTTTGAATGCAAAGAAAAAATGATGGGCATCTTCAATATGACCACATATACAATTTGGAGAGGCAATGGTGTTTTTACGATAAAGATCATTATCAAAAATGCAAGAATGCAAGAATGTCTTAATTTGGTATTAATAATATTAACATATTGCTGGCCATAATGAATAGTATAAAGGTGGTTTTGAGGATGTTATTTTAATGTGTTTTTTCAATTTATCAATTGAAGTTATATCCTTTTTATCTGTACTCAGCAAGTTCCGTTTCCTAACTGTGTCGGGAATAAATTACTTTTTTATATAATTTATATAAACATATTTGTTAATTCAGCTATTTGTCTTCTATCAGAAAGGGGTTCTCACCCCCCCCCCCCCCACTTTTTTCAACTGGTGGGAATCAAAACCTGCACATCCATCCCAGACTACAGAAGAATATTCTATTACAGGTCTAATAAAAGTTGTATACATTGTTGATAAGGTGTTTTTTCTTACAGTAAATTTTAACTTTTTTAGGGAACCAAGTTTTGTATACGCTTTATTAACAATGTTTTCAATATATACAGACCAGCTTGAATCATTAGAAAAGGTGAGACCAAGGTGTTTGTGAATAGTAACATATTCAAGCTGACATTGATGAAACACTAGTTCCGGGGGGTCTACGGATTTTCTCATGTCTAGTCTATTAGTAAGTTAAATATAAGAAAACAAATTATACACTATAATGGGGTTCAATGTGAAACTAGTAAAAATCCCTAACCCCATCCATTTTAACAAACTACTCGTGTTTTTAAGAAAAAAAACGGTTATTAGAAGATATTGTAAACGATCCGTCAAAAAAGATTGCTGAAATTCAAAGAGTCATTGTGATACCCTTTGTGAATTAATAAATATAATAGAGAAGTACGTAATTTAAATTTTAGCTTGTACTTTGTTGTAGTTGTAATTATTGACCTTTGGGCACTTAAAATCAGAATATAAATTCATCATACGTCATGATATTTGATGCTTGATATAAGAGTTCTCCTACATAAAAATCCACCGACAAAAATTGGAATACAATTCATATTTGTTTAAACAAAAGTATCCTCAACTCTCCAAATTACACCCCGATCCCTTTAATACACTGCACGGTATGGAGGAGAGAGAATGAGCAGGAACATAAACATCATGAATTGCACCCGGTGCATTGAGAAGAAACATTCAGCCAGCAGAGATAAACTACTGACCTTTTTATAACTTAAAATATTCAAGCATTCCCAAATTACCTCTTTGATTGATTGATTGTATCTTGCTTAACGTCTCGCTCGAGAATTTTTCACTCATATGGAGACGTGAGCAGTGAGGATTCTTTAGCGTGCCACACCTACTGTGACACGGGTCATCCGTTTTTAAGGTCACCTCAGAGGATCCGTGACATTCACACCTAATGCTGAGCGTTTGGCGATTTAACTGTCATTATCTGTTTTAACGACTTAGGTTTGTCTGTTTTAACGACTTAGATCTGTCGCGGCCAAGATTCGAACCCCGTTCTTCCGCATGCGGGCCGAACGCCCTAATCTCTCTGCCACCGCGGCTTCTATGAGCCATTTGTGTATGTGCTCTTGCAGTTGACTCTTATGTAATCACAATGATTGCATTGATATACATGTGTAGTTAATGTTCATACATTTGCTTTTATAATAACCAGATACAATTACCTATTATATATACACATTTTTGAAAGACATTGATATGATTATACAGTATACTACACCAAATATGTTTGAATAGCAACTTGATTCCGAATATCAATATATTCGAAAGATTTCAACTCAAGCGGCATATGCATCTCCAGGTCCAACTGAGCTATCTTGCTTTTAAAGATATGTATACCTTTTATAAGTTTTAAGAGTCTTACTTGTGGTCTCTCATTGATCCAAAAACTCGTTATTGAATGACATAGAATGCGTGCATTCACTAACTGTGAATACTTACAGTTCGGTGTGCACTAGATATATATATATATATATATGTGTGTGTGTGTGTGTGTGTATCTGTGTGAGGGGTGGGGTAATTAGTCCTATGAAGATACTTTTCTTTCTATATTGTATGACTGTACATTAATGAGAATCAAGCCAGGGGATACTTTTCTCAAAATAAGGGGGGCTACCTTATTCGACACCCCCCCCCCCCCAGTATAAAGCAGAAATGGACGACTCTGTGAAATATATATATAGAAAAGAAAAAGACTATTTTCTTCCTGATCCCAATGATATAAAAAAAGGGAGGTTGAGACCGCTAAAATTATATTCGTAGATTCTTTAAAAACGTTTATTATTTCATATGCATACATATAATTTCCTCCCTTACATGAAGAAAAAAATAATATGTAAATATCAGATTTCATTGCTCCAAACTATCGTTAGAATACATATAAGTGTCAGTCATAGCCCATACACATCTGCCACAAAATGTTCGATTAGTAAATAAGGAAGTTGATGAGAGTCATTCCCGTTAACTAACAATTGATAAGTGATGTACTTAATCAGACTTTGTGTAAGATATGCTCACACGCTCTTCATCATGTTTGAACGTGTTACTGAATCTACAGAATTCCATAATTTGTCTGAAATTTCGTCTTGGGATCTACAAGTGGTTGGTCCATGGTAACTGATCAAACTAACAACCGATTAAGATAACATGGAATCATTGGGCTTCATATGAGTTTAATATTAACAATTTTGAGTGGATTCCCATTTCACAAACTCCAGATCATTATGAAATACAAAAATATCTGCATGGTGTTTAAATATACAGAGGTAACATCAAACGAAATTGCAAAGCGCTGGAAATCCCTTGACATTTCACGTACAAATTCAAAACATTCCACAGCATTCCAATATTCGTCACTTGATTCACAAATTTCAGAGCGTCCGCTTACAACAAATCATATGACACCATCATTCTGTTCAACATTATAGATGCAGTGAATGAACCTGTTCTACTCCACAGACACAGCACTTACTGAAGAGTGACCCTGTAACAATGGAAAAAAGAATAAAATTAACTCTGGAAGGAAAATAAAGTTATAGGAGTTATGAGAATGATCACCGTTCGTTACCATTACCTTTCATTAAACACAATACGCATATTTCGAACGGATTCCTTTTATTACATTTTCAAAAGAATATATTGATATACGCTAAAATACAAATGGTTTAATAGAAGTATTGCTTAAAGTTAGCCCCATTGGTAGACTGAGAATCCCAGTTCTTCTTGGTAGTCTGGTAATCCCATTTTTGTACCTAGGTATCAGATGATTCAAATATATTTAGGTTTTGAGCTGTGTGATCTTGATTAATAGATATGAATAAGAAGAAAATGTTCGACAAAAATTCCATCAACATTTCCTAGTAACACAATTCATTTTGTGATTTTATAATCTTTTTTCAAATATACCCTTTCACAAAATCTCGAGAGAAGGCAGATATATAAACAGATTCATAAAAATATGAATGACCGTTTCTCTTTCACAAAATGAACACAATTCATTATCTACAAGTTTAAAGACCGCGGGAATAAGCACCACCTTCAAATGTACCTGGGTCTGTGAACCCTTGTCAATCACTCACGAGGATTTAAGCTTCAGATTTGCTCCTAGAAATTGATGGACATTTAGTAACTAGTCCTCGTGTACACCTTATCTACCTTCTCTGGCAATCGAGGCGTCTGTGCAATATTTTAATGCTTATCGCGTATATCATGTCGATAGGGAAACGGTTTTGGATTTTTCATGTAGAGATAGTAACCCAATACTAGCAGTAAATTTTGCATACAATTACATCAATTATAATATATTATGATTGAATATGCTTAGGAATATATATGATTGATAGTTGTGGATTGTCAGAATATAATTTACACGGACATCGATTTTATGCTAAACAGAACGTACCGACTCTAGTTGGAAATGTCACGTAATTATGTATAATTAATGTTTATGACGAAAAATTGATTATGAGTAAATACGTCATGGAAATCTTGTTTGAATACTCAGTTGAAAATGTGTAAACGTGATTTCTCCTTTTAACATGGCGACAAAAGAACATTAATTGTCAACTTATCCGAAGAGGAAGAGGAATTAGCCGTTATAAGGGTTCTTTTTTGCGTGTAATGGTTGGTATTGGGATCAAGACGAAGAACGAATTCATCGTCTGGACTAGTTATCGAAGGAATTGTCGAAAAAAACACACGAATGTTTTGCCTGTTTGTATAGACCATGCGTTATGGACGAGTCCCACATACAACCATGACGGCCGGAGAATTTTGTGTGCCGTTCATAAAAAAAACTAATTCAAACTGAAGAAAACTTTGCAAGCCGTTTATGTTGAGTCATCGTGAGGCGTGGGACGATGATCGGTACATAGCCAGAAAATCTGTCGCAGAGCACAATCACTCCCATCGGAAACTGTGTTGGGTATCCGACTATGGCAGTCAAATGGATACAAGAAAACTTATACAGTGACTACGATGGTAATAAATAATATTCTGCCTTATTAATCAATGGCTAATGTCCTTGTTTATACAGAATAAATTTATCGAATTTTAAACACGTTTGATTCATTAGGTTTAATTATCAACATTTCGATTAACCTGCACGAGAAAAATTACTACTCTAAAATTATCAATGTTACAAAACGTATAGGTATTGCAGGTAACACAAATAACATCCTTTTTATTATATATGTATAAACAAGCTAGCAGGTTCCCTCGGGACTTCACACGTGCTTAAAGTTAGATCCGCCCGGACTTAACCTACACGTACTTGAGAAAAACTAACCGGTTGGAAACCTCGGCTTTTAAGTTTGTGAAGTAAAGAGTTTGTAGCTATATAACACATACGTATACGGTATTGAAAATAAATGATTTTCTTTCTTTTGTGCATAATGATGTACATGTATTGTTATGATGACATGTTCAGCATTTTTCTGAAACATTTTCACAAAAATAAGTTTCCCATTTCTCACTTTTGAGTTGTGGGGCTATGAACTCCTTTTCTTCCCATACTTGATATAAAAAGTTGACATAAGAACTATATTTAATTTTTTTTTGTACAATGCATTAATTTGGACACAACAATTCATGATTCACTAAACTGTTTTTGGAAATGGCAATTTGTCTTTAAATCTTTCTTTGTTCTTTAATAATAAGAGAGTTATATATGAAAAAGTTATATGCACAAAATACATCTCTGATATTATTAAAACAATTTAATGTTCCATTCTGCAAATGCAAGACGCAAAATGTACCCCTTCATCATAATTACCCAATAATTTGCTTGTCATGTAATAACGTTTTGATATATTCTGCCTGGTAAGAGGTCAGCTAATAAATGAGCACTATTCGTGCCCATAGAAATTCCAATATATTGTTGGAACATCTGATCGCGAGATAATGGGTTTATCATTTTTCTGTACAGCTGCTTCTTGAGATGGATCTCCCAAAGGAGGACTTTCCAATGAACCAGCTCAAAAGCAGTGATTCGGAATCGACCGATGAAGAAGAGTCTGAAAATGATCCACGAAAGGCAGTAAGTGAATATATTATAATTTTCCCAAATATTTTAAAGGAAGAAACGTTGTGTATGTCACATACTCATACAATGTTGCGTGTAAAGAATCCCTTAGCAGCGCAACTATTCCTTCAACCAAATTGTCCTACATTCAAGATTTGAAATTATAATGATTTATTTTTCGAGCATTTTCGCTTTTCTTCTATAGCGTTTCAATCGTCTTAACTTGAACAAAAATCAGATTTATTTCATAGATTTATCTTTCCAGGAAACTTATCTTAAATGATGAAAATGTTTGTTTCGGCCAGCAAGTATCTATATCTTTTCTCTCTTAACCGGAACAAATGGTAGGAAGGTATATAAGTTTGTTAACATCTCTTTCAAAGGAAATGAAAATGGAAGATACACCAACCATGTATTATTTTCAACAGAAACACTATAAAGAAAAACAGTTGATAAAGAGCTTTTAAACCCCCCATAAAGTTTATTTGTCAAAAAAACTTTCAGTTCAGAATAAGTATGCTTAACATCCTGTGGTATTTTCCTGGCGAATTTTAAGAGATCTGTGAAACTATTATTACTGATAGATTTAGCTGACTAAGTTTGCAGCTCAGTGGATACAGGAGCATAATTCTGAGATACAAATCTCAAGTTCGAATCCAGCAGATAATTCTGTTTACATAAATATTACAATGAATTATTATCCAAAATTATAGTGTTTTGTCTTCTACAAAGTTGTATATGAAAGGCAAAGACAATGAACAGTGATCAATATCATAACTCCTACAAGAAATACAAAGTAGAGAGTTGGGAAAACATGGACCCCTGAAATAAAAGAATGTACGAAAAAAGTCTCAGGAAAAAAAGTCACGGATAAAAAGTCACAGGAAAATAAGTCACAGGAAAAACATCACAGGAAAAAAAGTCACAATATACATTTTGTATAAAAATCACATAGAAATAGAAAAAAAGGTCACAATATATATTTTGTATAAAAAAGTCACAATATATATTATATGTATTGGGAAAAATTCATAGTATATATTTTGATAGAAAAGGGTCATATATACAAAGAGGGAGAAAGTCACAGTATATATATTTTGAAAGAAAAATACATGTATAGATAGAAAAAAGTCAATTATATAAGGAGAAAATTTTACTTAAATTTGATTCAAAGTTATAAGATTCCATGTTTTTTAAATCATTTGCAACAGAGTTTATATATTATAATGTTAAAACAAACAAATAACCCAATAAAAAGTAATTAATATTTAAGTATTTACAACAGTTGTTGATATGGACTGTTGTCATTAAGGTATACGGACAGAAAGTCACAGAACAAAACGACACAGGACAAAGAGTCACAAAATCCGTAGGACAAAAATTCACAGGACAAAAAGTCACAGGACAAAACGTCACTGGACAAAAAGTCACAAAAAGCTCACTAAAGCTGTTGTTCAGACACCAGACATTTCTTACAGTGGACAGGGGATAAAAGGGAATACATGTCATCATTCTTATTGGTGTTTGTTTTGCCACTTTTAGCACTTTCAGTTCATTATTAGATGTTTATTATTAGATAATATGAAAGGAAAAACCATTAACTTGTTTATATAGCAATTATTATATGACCGTTCACTTACTTCTTGTTTTGACAATAATCTGGAGTGAAAGGAAGCCAACCACAATTCTACCATCAACTTTTGCTTTGACAATCATTAATATATAGTATACTAATCCAAATGATCATCAAGCTTATTTTTATTTAATCTCTTTTTAAAAATCAAAATAATATTTTACAATAAATATAATAAAAGGAATAACAATTTTATGATTATCAAAATCTCATAGAAAATATAAATTTTGCACATATGTTTTCTTTAAACTTTACAAAAAGAAGAGATATGTTTTAAAATATATATAAAAAATCAATACTTTTTAATTTTCTTATAAACTGTGACTTTTTGTTCTGTGACATTTTGTCCTGTTACTTTTCGTCCTGCGACATTTTGTCCTGCTTTCATAAAATTTCTTATTGTGGCTTTTTGTCCATGGTCATTTTGTCCGTGACTTTTTGTCTGTGACGTTTTGTCCTGTGACTTTCTGTCCTACATTCTATATTAATTAGTGGCTTCACAAGGCACCTTTCCCATTTTCTAGACTGTATATCCTGCATACGTAGACAAAATGACATCAATTTACAATCTTTGAAGCCATACATAGGATGAAGGAAAAAATATGTTAGTGGTCATGCGCACTCTTTATACATATTGTGACCTTTTTTCCTACCCAGATTGTGACTTTATTTCTGGTGACGTTTTTTCCGGTGACTTTTTTTCTGTTTACCAAATAGAAACATCATATCATTAGAAATTAAACAGCTCGAACGTTTTAATGAGGTGTAGTAAATCCAGATTTTTTATGCTACATTTAATAATAAGTATTAGGAGCTGTGTTCTAATATTTTTTACAGTGAAAAAATAATACAAATAGATCTGTCTGTTTTAGTGGTGTTTGTGTAGACGTCGAGAATTAATTCAAAAATTTATTATTTATTATTTATTATTTTGTATGTTTTAAGAATTAAAAAAAATGTAAATTTTATATTATGCTAAAAGAAAGATTTTTGCTTTCTCATTTCAATCGAACATCGTTTATATGTACACCTGTTGGGTCATTGTTGCACGTATTCTTAAAACAACACACGAGGGAGAAAACCCTGTGTGTGTATATGTTCAACGCGTCGAATACAGGATGTCAAAATTGTAATGTCTCTACTCCAGGGCATGCAATCTACTTATCAGCTCACAATTACCTATACACAACAAATTTTACCAGTAATTAAACTAGGGTGTTTGTTTTTTATTCCTTCGTCAAGTGCTGGTTTCCTCGCTTACAACTTACTAATTCCTTTTATTACGGTACATATGAATGTCAGTATTATCAAAATTACTCTCTAATTGCATGTTAAATCAAAATTTAATATACGTTGTAGAGTAAGGCCACATATATACGACAGAGGTGGCGTATACCCCAAAACTGCGTTTTACTTGTTATCTACTTTTTAGTATTATATTACCTCCCTTAAAATATGCATTGCGTTTTTTCCCCTCTCTCTCTTATGTTCAAAGCCCCAAAAATGTAATTAAAATTTGAGAAGTTGGATCCAATTGATATTTTATTTTAATTAGATTGATGCTTATTTGTATTGATTACCAAGCGGTGTTCGTGTGGCTAGTCTAATGTTGTCTTAGCAGATTCTCGGGTAGAGCGTGCGCTGATCGAGATTTGGGGCGATGAAGCAGAAAGGAAGTGTTATGTAACAGAAGTACACATACCCGAAACGTTCTCTACACTATGAAACCTGTTAAGTTAGGACGTCTTCACAATGTCTAAAAGAAAATGTACGCATGCTATTGTAAAGGCAAAAATGTACTGTGTTTATATAGCTATAGGGACACCTTTCTAATACTCTCTTTCGAATTGGGGAAAAATGGTTTTGAGAGAATATTAATTAGAACATATCCTCACACCACTTGTCCCTTCTAATCTAACATTTTGTATCTACATCTTTCGTATGCTGCGGGTCACGTTTATGGAGACGTAACTTGGGTAGATTTTTGTCAAATGGTTAAAATTGTCCTCACTTTGCACGTTTTATCTCCCACCTTTCAAATTTTATATCGAGTTTAATGATGCTAGACTTTCCTTTTTCTACTTTAATATTTGCGTGATACATGTTTTTTGATATTTGTACAAATACATGTAGAGACTTATATTCCTGAAAAATAATTTATGAAACCACCAATCTGTGTTTGATATTAACAAGGAAAATCAGTTTTCGTGAAGTTACTTTTGCTGTTTCACGGGTAAAGCGTGTACCAATCGATGTCTGGGGCGTTGAAGCAGACAGGGCGTGTTATATAACATATATACACATGCCCATGATCATTTCTTCACAGTCCTTTCATCTCTCTCTCTCTCTCTCTCTCTCTCTCTCTCTCTTTCTCTCTCTCTCTCTCTTTTTCTCTCTCTCTCTCCAATTTTATAAATGCAAAGTGAAGATAACGAACAGTGATCAATTTCATAACTCCTACAAGCAATACAAAATAGATAGTTTGCTGATGCAAGGTTTTCCTTTCCCTTCTTTGAGATCAATTTATGTTATTCATGTTTTGTTTTGTTTTTAAATATTTGTACAAATACATTGTATAGAATTAAATTCCTGAAAAACAATTGATGAAACCACAAATATGTGATTGATACTGACAGGGATAATCAGTTTTCGTGAAGTTGCCTTTGTCGTGTTACGGATAAAGCGTATATATATGCACCTGTATATGGTAATCTTCCGACATTGGTATATGGTAGTCTACCCTTATATTGAATGTATGGTTCAATAAAGTTAACATGAGAAGGTTTTGTAAAATGAGTTTTACGAGCGGTCCATGCACATGTATATGGCAATTGATTTATTTATAGTATTGCTGAACAAACGATCTGTTTTCAGTTGATGATCAGTATATTTTTTTTTGCGTTAACGGGAGATAACTCGCGTTTGTTGATGGCATTAATCATTTACAGGTAAAACCGCGGCGAGGACAGCGGAACCCCGGGGGGAGTGCGGAATATACAGGGTTACATGAGATATACCGCGGTAGCTCTATCCCGCAGGGGAGCACGGAAAATATGAGATCCGCGCTGGCCGTACTGTGTCATCACACACCACCTAATTATAGGGAGGTGTTGACAGGGTGCAGGTAATCGCTTCAATTAGACAGTTTGGCTTGTTTTCTTTATAATTGACGCCTTGTTAAAATTGTCCGACACAGACCTTTCCTAAACAAAATTATCGTCCGGATTAACGGTACAATTTTCAACGCATAATAACGTTTTGTAGTAAAATGTGATCGTCCGGATCCGGAACGCGAATTTCCAGATTAATGATGCAAAATAATGTATAAAAAAGCCGTTCCTAGAAAAATCGTCCGGAAGGTGAAGAGTCCGGATTAATGGCGACCGGATTGCCGAGGCTCCACTGTATAGTTCATTTTCATACACTTTTTTTTATAATAACCAGATACAATTACCTATTATATATACACATTTTTGAAAGAAATTGATATGATTATACAGTATAGTACACCAAATATGTTTGAATAGCAACTTGATACCCAATACCAATGTATTCGAAAGATTTCAACTCAAGGGGCCTATGTATCTCCTATACATGTACATATAAAGATTGTCGTACCACAGATAATATACTATTAGTTATAATGTACAACTATAATAATATACAATATATGTTTAGGTTCATGAAAGTACATAATCAGGCATAAAATGCAAAACATATTTTAAAATTATGATATATAGGTCCGAATAAAATCTGTTAGAGTTCTTAATAAACTTCTGAACTGCTCTAAAAATATAAAAATTTACATCATTTGAAGAATATTAATTTCCCCATAATAAAAGGTGGGTATTGACAATAACAATATCATTTAGCTGAAGCAGTTCATTGAAAAAACAATTTCTTGCTTGAGTTCTCGCTTGAGTGTATCTTTTGAATGCAAAGAAAAAATGATGGGCATCTTCAATATGACCACATATACAATTTGGAGAGGCAATGGTGTTTTTACGATAAAGATCATTATCAAAAATGCAAGAATGCAAGAATGTCTTAATTTGGTATTAATAATATTAACATATTGCTGGCCATAATGAATAGTATAAAGGTGGTTTTGAGGATGTTATTTTAATGTGTTTTTTCAATTTATCAATTGAAGTTATATCCTTTTTATCTGTACTCAGCAAGTTCCGTTTCCTAACTGTGTCGGGAATAAATTACTTTTTTATATAATTTATATAAACATATTTGTTAATTCAGCTATTTGTCTTCTATCAGAAAGGGGTTCTCACTCCCCCCCCCCCCCCCCCCCCACTTTTTTCAACTGGTGGGAATCAAAACCTGCACATCCATCCCAGACTACAGAAGAATATTCTATTACAGGTCTAATAAAAGTTGTATACATTGTTGATAAGGTGTTTTTTCTTACAGTAAATTTTAACTTTTTTAGGGAACCAAGTTTTGTATACGCTTTATTAACAATGTTTTCAATATATACAGACCAGCTTGAATCATTAGAAAAGGTGAGACCAAGGTGTTTGTGAATAGTAACATATTCAATCTGACATTGATGAAACACTAGTTCCGGGGGGTCTACGGATTTTCTCATGTCTAGTCTATTAGTAAGTTAAATATAAGAAAACAAATTATACACTATAATGGGGTTCAATGTGAAACTAGTAAAAATCCCTAACCCCATCCATTTTAACAAACTACTCGTGTTTTTAAGAAAAAAAAACGGTTATTAGAAGATATTGTAAACGATCCGTCAAAAAAGATTGCTGAAATTCAAAGAGTCATTGTGATACCCTTTGTGAATTAATAAATATAATAGAGAAGTACGTAATTTAAATTTTAGCTTGTACTTTGTTGTAGTTGTAATTATTGACCTTTGGGCACTTAAAATCAGAATATAAATTCATCATACGTCATGATATTTGATGCTTGATATAAGAGTTCTCCTACATAAAAATCCACCGACAAAAATTGGAATACAATTCATATTTGTTTAAACAAAAGTATCCTCAACTCTCCAAATTACACCCCGATCCCTTTAATACACTGCACGGTATGGAGGAGAGAGAATGAGCAGGAACATAAACATCATGAATTGCACCCGGTGCATTGAGAAGAAACATTCAGCCAGCAGAGATAAACTACTGACCTTTTTATAACTTAAAATATTCAAGCATTCCCAAATTACCTCTTTGATTGATTGATTGTATCTTGCTTAACGTCTCGCTCGAGAATTTTTCACTCATATGGAGACGTGAGCAGTGAGGATTCTTTAGCGTGCCACACCTACTGTGACACGGGTCATCCGTTTTTAAGGTCACCTCAGAGGATCCGTGACATTCACACCTAATGCTGAGCGTTTGGCGATTTAACTGTCATTATCTGTTTTAACGACTTAGGTTTGTCTGTTTTAACGACTTAGATCTGTCGCGGCCAAGATTCGAACCCCGTTCTTCCGCATGCGGGCCGAACGCCCTAATCTCTCTGCCACCGCGGCTTCTATGAGCCATTTGTGTATGTGCTCTTGCAGTTGACTCTTATGTAATCACAATGATTGCATTGATATACATGTGTAGTTAATGTTCATACATTTGCTTTTATAATAACCAGATACAATTACCTATTATATATACACATTTTTGAAAGACATTGATATGATTATACAGTATACTACACCAAATATGTTTGAATAGCAACTTGATTCCGAATATCAATATATTCGAAAGATTTCAACTCAAGCGGCATATGCATCTCCAGGTCCAACTGAGCTATCTTGCTTTTAAAGATATGTATACCTTTTATAAGTTTTAAGAGTCTTACTTGTGGTCTCTCATTGATCCAAAAACTCGTTATTGAATGACATAGAATGCGTGCATTCACTAACTGTGAATACTTACAGTTCGGTGTGCACTAGATATATATATATATATGTGTGTGTGTGTGTGTGTGTGTGTGTGTGTGTGTGTGTGTGTATCTGTGTGAGGGGTGGGGTAATTAGTCCTATGAAGATACTTTTCTTTCTATATTGTATGACTGTACATTAATGAGAATCAAGCCAGGGGATACTTTTCTCAAAATAAGGGGGGCTACCTTATTCGACACCCCCCCCCCAGTATAAAGCAGAAATGGACGACTCTGTGAAATATATATATAGAAAAGAAAAATACTATTTTCTTCCTGATCCCAATGATATAAAAAAAGGGAGGTTGAGACCGCTAAAATTATATTCGTAGATTCTTTAAAAACGTTTATTATTTCATATGCATACATATAATTTCCTCCCTTACATGAAGAAAAAAATAATATGTAAATATCAGATTTCATTGCTCCAAACTATCGTTAGAATACATATAAGTGTCAGTCATAGCCCATACACATCTGCCACAAAATGTTCGATTAGTAAATAAGGAAGTTGATGAGAGTCATTCCCGTTAACTAACAATTGATAAGTGATGTACTTAATCAGACTTTGTGTAAGATATGCTCACACGCTCTTCATCATGTTTGAACGTGTTACTGAATCTACAGAATTCCATAATTTGTCTGAAATTTCGTCTTGGGATCTACAAGTGGTTGGTCCATGGTAACTGATCAAACTAACAACCGATTAAGATAACATGGAATCATTGGGCTTCATATGAGTTTAATATTAACAATTTTGAGTGGATTCCCATTTCACAAACTCCAGATCATTATGAAATACAAAAATATCTGCATGGTGTTTAAATATACAGAGGTAACATCAAACGAAATTGCAAAGCGCTGGAAATCCCTTGACATTTCACGTACAAATTCAAAACATTCCACAGCATTCCAATATTCGTCACTTGATTCACAAATTTCAGAGCGTCCGCTTACAACAAATCATATGACACCATCATTCTGTTCAACATTATAGATGCAGTGAATGAACCTGTTCTACTCCACAGACACAGCACTTACTGAAGAGTGACCCTGTAACAATGGAAAAAAGAATAAAATTAACTCTGGAAGGAAAATAAAGTTATAGGAGTTATGAGAATGATCACCGTTCGTTACCATTACCTTTCATTAAACACAATACGCATATTTCGAACGGATTCCTTTTATTACATTTTCAAAAGAATATATTGATATACGCTAAAATACAAATGGTTTAATAGAAGTATTGCTTAAAGTTAGCCCCATTGGTAGACTGAGAATCCCAGTTCTTCTTGGTAGTCTGGTAATCCCATTTTTGTACCTAGGTATCAGATGATTCAAATATATTTAGGTTTTGAGCTGTGTGATCTTGATTAATAGATATGAATAAGAAGAAAATGTTCGACAAAAATTCCATCAACATTTCCTAGTAACACAATTCATTTTGTGATTTTATAATCTTTTTTCAAATATACCCTTTCACAAAATCTCGAGAGAAGGCAGATATATAAACAGATTCATAAAAATATGAATGACCGTTTCTCTTTCACAAAATGAACACAATTCATTATCTACAAGTTTAAAGACCGCGGGAATAAGCACCACCTTCAAATGTACCTGGGTCTGTGAACCCTTGTCAATCACTCACGAGGATTTAAGCTTCAGATTTGCTCCTAGAAATTGATGGACATTTAGTAACTAGTCCTCGTGTACACCTTATCTACCTTCTCTGGCAATCGAGGCGTCTGTGCAATATTTTAATGCTTATCGCGTATATCATGTCGATAGGGAAACGGTTTTGGATTTTTCATGTAGAGATAGTAACCCAATACTAGCAGTAAATTTTGCATACAATTACATCAATTATAATATATTATGATTGAATATGCTTAGGAATATATATGATTGATAGTTGTGGATTGTCAGAATATAATTTACACGGACATCGATTTTATGCTAAACAGAACGTACCGACTCTAGTTGGAAATGTCACGTAATTATGTATAATTAATGTTTATGACGAAAAATTGATTATGAGTAAATACGTCATGGAAATCTTGTTTGAATACTCAGTTGAAAATGTGTAAACGTGATTTCTCCTTTTAACATGGCGACAAAAGAACATTAATTGTCAACTTATCCGAAGAGGAAGAGGAATTAGCCGTTATAAGGGTTCTTTTTTGCGTGTAATGGTTGGTATTGGGATCAAGACGAAGAACGAATTCATCGTCTGGACTAGTTATCGAAGGAATTGTCGAAAAAAACACACGAATGTTTTGCCTGTTTGTATAGACCATGCGTTATGGACGAGTCCCACATACAACCATGACGGCCGGAGAATTTTGTGTGCCGTTCATAAAAAAAACTAATTCAAACTGAAGAAAACTTTGCAAGCCGTTTATGTTGAGTCATCGTGAGGCGTGGGACGATGATCGGTACATAGCCAGAAAATCTGTCGCAGAGCACAATCACTCCCATCGGAAACTGTGTTGGGTATCCGACTATGGCAGTCAAATGGATACAAGAAAACTTATACAGTGACTACGATGGTAATAAATAATATTCTGCCTTATTAATCAATGGCTAATGTCCTTGTTTATACAGAATAAATTTATCGAATTTTAAACACGTTTGATTCATTAGGTTTAATTATCAACATTTCGATTAACCTGCACGAGAAAAATTACTACTCTAAAATTATCAATGTTACAAAACGTATAGGTATTGCAGGTAACACAAATAACATCCTTTTTATTATATATGTATAAACAAGCTAGCAGGTTCCCTCGGGACTTCACACGTGCTTAAAGTTAGATCCGCCCGGACTTAACCTACACGTACTTGAGAAAAACTAACCGGTTGGAAACCTCGGCTTTTAAGTTTGTGAAGTAAAGAGTTTGTAGCTATATAACACATACGTATACGGTATTGAAAATAAATGATTTTCTTTCTTTTGTGCATAATGATGTACATGTATTGTTATGATGACATGTTCAGCATTTTTCTGAAACATTTTCACAAAAATAAGTTTCCCATTTCTCACTTTTGAGTTGTGGGGCTATGAACTCCTTTTCTTCCCATACTTGATATAAAAAGTTGACATAAGAACTATATTTAATTTTTTTTTTTGTACAATGCATTAATTTGGACACAACAATTCATGATTCACTAAACTGTTTTTGGAAATGGCAATTTGTCTTTAAATCTTTCTTTGTTCTTTAATAATAAGAGAGTTATATATGAAAAAGTTATATGCACAAAATACATCTCTGATATTATTAAAACAATTTAATGTTCCATTCTGCAAATGCAAGACGCAAAATGTACCCCTTCATCATAATTACCCAATAATTTGCTTGTCATGTAATAACGTTTTGATATATTCTGCCTGGTAAGAGGTCAGCTAATAAATGAGCACTATTCGTGCCCATAGAAATTCCAATATATTGTTGGAACATCTGATCGCGAGATAATGGGTTTATCATTTTTCTGTACAGCTGCTTCTTGAGATGGATCTCCCAAAGGAGGACTTTCCAATGAACCAGCTCAAAAGCAGTGATTCGGAATCGACCGATGAAGAAGAGTCTGAAAATGATCCACGAAAGGCAGTAAGTGAATATATTATAATTTTCCCAAATATTTTAAAGGAAGAAACGTTGTGTATGTCACATACTCATACAATGTTACGTGTAAAGAATCCCTTAGCAGCGCAACTATTCCTTCAACCAAATTGTCCTACATTCAAGATTTGAAATTATAATGATTTATTTTTCGAGCATTTTCGCTTTTCTTCTATAGCGTTTCAATCGTCTTTATATATTCCTGCATCCAACGATTTGCCATATACTGAACTTGTTTCCAGCGCCTTCTACAGTAGTTATCGGTCTTCACAAAGATGCCTTGTGGTAAGATTGGTCTATTTTTCATCAGAAGTAGGTAGTTTGGCGTCAAAGCTTCCAAGTCTCCTGGCTGATCTGAACATTTCGTGATGGGGCGTCCATTTAGAATTGATTCAATCTCACACATGAGAGTATGAAGCTCTTCGCCATCCAAAACTTGCTCTCTCGGGACACTATTCATCACTTTTCTAATAAATCTGATGACTCGTTCCCACACACACTATCATGATGAGATCCAGCGGTTGGATTAAACTGCCAGTCAATATTTCTTTGAGGCATATAATCCTGTATCTAAGATAAGTTCCAGCCATTGATAGCTCTAGCAAGCTCAAGCTCAGCTCCCACAAAATTGGTCCCATTATCTGATCGCATTTGATGACTTGACATCAGCGTGCAATAAAATGACGCATTGCATTATTGTACGAATCAGTGGTCAATGATGCTGCAACTTCAATGTGCACAGCACGACAAGCTAAACATGTAAATATAACTCCATAGCGCTTGACATGACTTTGCTTTTGCATTACTTCGAATGGTCCAAAGTAATCTACACCAACTCTTGTAAATGGAGGTTCATTGGGAATCAAACGATCTTCTGGTAAACTAGCCATCTTCTGTTCTCCTACCTTTGAGCCTAGACGACGACATGCAGTGTACTTAGATATAAGCTTCCGAATGACTGAAGGTGCATGAATAAGCCAATACCTCTCTCTTAGAGATGCCAGTGTATGATTTCCGCCACTGTGTTTAAGGTCGGGATGAACCTGTCTAAGAATCAAAGATGAAACATGATGATTACTTGACAGTATTATCGGCAATCTCTACCCAGAGTTATCGTTCCCGCTACGCTCCACTAATACCTCTGTCAACGTCTAAAAAGTTATATCAAAACATACGAAAACTAACTTAGCATATCGAACTGTAATGATAATATCTGAGCAAATCAAACACTTCTCTGATTTCTTTAAAATCAGAAGATGGTAAATATGAGACACCTGAGCGAATTAGAAGGTTTAAATAACTATTCATTCATTCAATAATGCTAGTATATTCATGGAATTCGTTGTTTTTGTGAACCTACTTAAAGATTTAAAGCATAAAACTTCAACTTATAAAATTATTATCCATGATGCTATAGGTATAGGTAAGTTTTGCCAAGAATCTTGACATTTAGACGTTGACAGAGGTGTTGTAGCACAGCGTAATGCGCCCTCTGGTGAGATATTGTATTATCGGATGTTTTCTTTCTGTTGACATACTGGCTCTGTGAAGTCGTCCACCGACATGCAAAAGTCCATCGTTTTTATCCAAAAAAAATGAGTCAAGTTTTCGTATACAACTCCTCCGTTTCACATATGAATGTTTATCCGCAAGTGTAATTAGTTCATCAGCAAATGTTTGATGTTGAACATAAGACAAAATAGCAGTTTCCGCTTCTGTCAAGTCTTGAAATGAAATATGTCCCATGTTGTAATGTGTAGAAGGGACTTTGACGTCGGATGATTCATCATCACCACTCTTGTAACTCCTTTGTTGGAGACGATGTAAAAGTTCTTTGCGTATCTTCAGAATCCATGCGACACTTTCCCTTAGGTTGTACCAAGACGAATGATAATTGACAAGTTTGTTAACACTCTCCATGACATCATTTGGTTTTTGTATATTGGCTACTGCAACTCTGACACATGCCTTAACTTCTGGATCAACATCCGTCGTTCATTCTAGTATTTCTGGTGGTGTTTTTGGCCATTGTTCAGCTGGAGCCCATAAAAAGTCAGGAGTCTTGATCCAGTAGTCATGCTGTATGATCTCATCCGCAGAGAGTCATCTTGGTGCATAATCTGCTGGGTTGAGTTTGGTATTAATGTAGTGCCATTCACATAGTCTTGATACCTCATGAATCACAGCGAGTCTATTTGCTACGAATGTTTGAAATCTAGACGTTTCATTTCCTATATAACGCAACACGGTCGTGCTATCTGTCCAGAAGATACTTTCGCCTATAGGAAAATCTAATTCTGCTTTCAACATTTTGTCTGTGCGCACGGCAACTGTTGCTGCTTTCAGTTCTAGCCTTGGAATGGTAGTTTGCTTTAATGGAGTCAAACGAGACTTGCCCATGATAAAAGAACAATTAATTTCTTTGTGTTTTCTAAACGCAGGTTTGAAACAAACCTATTTCCAATTTCATTTGCATCCGTGAAAAGATGTAACTGAACAGAACATAACGTTACAAATCCAACGTGTTGTTTTTTTTTTTTACACCTTTCTATCGTGAAATTATATATAGACACCATCATTCTGTTCAACATTATAGATGCAGTGAATGAACATTTTCTACTCCACAGACACAGAACTTACTGAAAAGTGGCCCTGTAAAAACGGAAAAAGAATAAAATGAACTCTGGAAGGAAAATAAAGTTATAGGAGTTATGAGAATGATCACCGTTCGTTAACATTACCTTTCATTAAACACAATACGTATATTTTGAACGGTTTCCTTTTATTACATTTTCAAAATAATACATTGATATACGCTAAAATACGAATGGTTTAATAAAAGTATTACTTAATGTTACCCTCATTGGTAGACTGAGAATCCCAGTTATCCTTGGTAGTCTGATCATCCCATTTCTGTACCTAGGTATCAGATGATTCAAATATATTTAGGTTTTGAGCTGTGTGATCTTGATTAATGGATATAAATAAGAAGAAAATGTTCGACACAAATTCTATCAACATTTCCAAGCAACACAATTCATTTTGTGATTTTATAATCTTTTTTCAAATATACCCTTTCACAATATCTCTCGAGAAGGCAGATATATAAACACAGCAATAAAAATATGAATGACCATTTCTCTTTCACTTTTGCAAAATGAACACAATTCATTATCTACAAGTTAAAAGACCGAGCAAATAAGCACCACCTTCAAATGTACCTGGGTCTGTGAACCCTTGTCAATCACGAGAAATTAAGCTTCAGATTTGCTCCTAGAAATTGATGGACATTTAGTAACTAGTCCTCGTGTACACCTTATCTACCTTCTTTGGTAATCGAGGCGTCTGTGCAATATTTTGATGTTTACCGCGTATATCAGCTCGATAGGGAAACAGTTTTGGATTTTTCATGCAGAGATAGTAACCTAATATTAGTAGTAATTTTTGCATACAATTACATCAATTATAATATATTATGATTGAATATGCTTAGGAATATATACGTTTGATAATGATGGAGTATAAGAATATAATTTACACGGACATCGATTTTATGCTAAATAGAACTGTCGTTGGAAACGTCACGTAATTATGTATAATTAATGTTTATGACGAAAAAATGATTAATAGTAAATACGTCATTGATATCTTGTTAATGCTCAGTTAAAAATGTGTAAACGTCATTTTTCCTCGTAACATGGCGACAAAAGAATATTAACTGTCAACTTAATGGAAGAGCCGTTATAAGGGTTCTTTCTTGCGTGTAATGGTTGATATTGGGATCAAGACGAAGAACGAATTCATCGTCTGGACTAGTTATCGAAGGAATTGTCAAAAAAAAACCCGAATGTTTTGACTGTTTGTATAGGCAATGCGTTATGGAAGAGTCACACATACAACCATGAAGGCCGGAGAATTCTGGTGTGCCGTTCAAAAAAACTAATTCAAACTAAAGAAAACTTTGCAAGCCGTTTATGTTGAGTTATCGTGAGGCGTGGGGCAATGATTGGTACATAGTCAGAAAATCTGTCGCAGAGCACAGTCACTCCCATAGGAAACTGTGTTGGGTATCCGACTATGGCAGTCAAATGGATACAAGAAAGATTATAGAGTGACTATGATGGTAATAAATACTATTCTGCCTAATTGTTCAATGGCTAACGTCCTCGTTTATACAGAATATATTTATCGAATTTTGAACATGTTTGATTGATAAGATTTAATTATTAACAATTCGATTAACCTACACGAGAAAAATTACTACTCTAAAATTATCAATGTTACAAAAACGTATAGGTGTTGCAGGTAACACAAATAACATCCTTTTTTAATCCGGACGGTATAAACAAGCTAGCAGAGTTCCCTCTGGACTTCACACGTGCTTAAAGTTAGATTCGCCCTGCACTTAACTTCCATGTACCTGAGAAATACTAACCGGTTGGAAACCTCGGTTTTTAAGTTTGTGAAGGAAAGAGTTTGTAGCTATATAACACATAAGTATACGGTATTGAAAATAAATGATTTTCTTTCTTTTGTGCAGAATGATGTACATGAATTCTTATGATGACTTGTTCAGCATTTTTCTGAAACAGTTTCACAGAGATTAGTTTCCCATTTCTCTCTTTTGAGTTGTGGGGCTATGAACTCCTTTTCTTCCCATACTTGATATAAAAAGTTGACATTAGAACTATATTTAATTTTTTTTTGTACAGTGCATTGATTTGGACACAACAATTTATGATTTACTAAACTCTTTTTGGAAATGGCAATTGTCTTTATATCTTTCTGGGTTCTTTAAAAATAAGACCGTGATAGATCAAAAAGTTATTTGCACAAAATACATCTCTGATATCATTGAAACAATTTAATGTTCCATTCTGCAAATGCGAGAGGAAAAATGTACCATATTCAGTACCCCTTCATCATAATTACCCAATAATTTACTTGTCATGTAATAATTTTTTGATAGATTCTGACTGGTCAGAGGTCAGCTAATAATGAGCACTATTCGTGCCCATGGAAATTCCAATATATTGTTGGAACGTCTGATCGCGAGATAATGGGTTTATCATTTTTCTGTACAGCTGCTTCATCAAATGGATCTCCCAAAGGAGGACTTCCCAAGGAACCGGCTCAACACCAGTGATATGGAATCGAAAGATGAAGAGGAGTCTAAAAAAGATGATATACGAGAGGGTGTAAGTGAATCTATTATAATTTTCCCAAATATTTTAAAGGAAGAAACGTTGTGTATGTCACATACTCATACAATGTTGCGTGTAAAGAATCCCTTAGCAACGCAACTATCCCTTCAACCAAATTGGCCTACATTCAAGATTTGAAATTATAATGATTTGTTTTTCTAGCATATTCGCCATTCTTCTATCGCGTTTCTATCGCCTTGACTTGAACAAAAATCAGATTTATTTCATAGATTTATCTTTCCAGGAAACTTATTTGTAAGTGATACAAATGTTTGTTTTGGCCTGTAAGTATCTATATCTTTTTTATCTTAACCGGAACAAATGGTAGGTAGGTATATAAGTTTGTTAACATCTCTTTCAAAGGAAATGAAAATGGAAGATACACCAACCATGTATTATTTTTAACAGAAACATTATGAAGAAAAACAGTTAATAAAGAGCTTTTAAAACCCCCATAAAGTTTATTTGTCGAAAAAGCTTTCATTTCAGAATAAGTATGCTTAACACCCTGTGACAATTTCCTGACGAATTTTAAGAGTTCTATGAAACTATTATTACTGATAGATTTAGTTGACTAAGTTTGCAGCTCAGTTTATACAGGAGCATAATTCTGAGATACAAATCTAAACTTCTAATCCAGCAGATAATTCTGTTTACATAAATATTACAAGGAATTATTATCCAAAATTATAGTGTTTTGTCTTCTACAAAGTTGTATATGAAAGGCAAAGATAATGAACAGTGATCAATATCACAACTCCTACAAGAAATACAAAGTAGAGAGTTGAGCAAACACGGACCCCTGAAATAAAAACATCATAACATTAGCAATTAAACAGCTCAAACGGTTTCATAAGGTCTAGTAAATCCAGATTGTACGCATTTGTTTTACGAGACCATCGTACATGCACCTGAATCAAGGAAGCTTACTGAGGGCAATATATGCAAAATCATATATGTGAAAGTATGTTTTTGTCTCGTCAAACCTTGTTGTTGATCATAAGGTTTCAAAGGTATGGAAATATTAGCTTTTAAAAAACCTTACGAAGTCATTTATAGACATTTTGGTACATTCCCACATAGCATATTAGGAATGAATGTTTACGTAGAACATTTTGTGTAAAGATTTGTGTTAATTAATTAATTTCCGAAACATTTGCGTTGCTATGTGAAAGACTCGCGTTATTATGTAAAACATTTGCCTAAATATGCGAAGATTTCACGTTGTGCAAACGTTTGGCGATGTTATGCTTTCATTGAACTTCCACCGAAAACATATTTCTTATTAGATGATAATATAATGAAATATGGCTCGTATTTCTAAATACAGATGTAGTCTTCCTATTCAATCCAATATTGTATATGCCTTTGTTTGCAGGATGTTCAAGAAAATCCTGCTGTCCGCTATAATGTTTCGAAATATGCAACATTTGCAGGGCTACCAATCAAGGAATGCTTCGAAGGAGGTATTTAATTCATCTTAAGTTCCTCTCAGTCACTTTTATGATAATCTGTCGGGAAAAAAATCATTGTTTATTTTATTGCATTTACATCATGCTTTTAGCAAATGAACATTCAAAATTCGAATACATCTTGGTACAAAGGGGAAGGACTCGTAAGTGTATTTTCAGGGGAATATAAGTTTCCTGTAACTATAGAAAGAATTTCGAATTTTCAGGTTCGCCAAATGGTGCATAGTTTACTTTCATCTCCGTTAAGTTTTCAAACTTGACGAGACAACAATGTGATTCAATTTGTCTGATAATATATAATTGTCTATCGTAATAAAATTATTATAGATTGTGATGTATATGAATAATCAAGCAATAATCTCTTATCAGCAGATTGGAAAACGTGTTGGAAAATTGAAATTTTGTTTGATTTTTACATTTTGCCGATGAGCCTAATCTAAAAGTATCCATTTCGACAATTTCAGTGAAAGTGAAAGCTGGACAACGAGTCGTTCGAGGTCGAGACTGGGAGAACAACAATGATGACGGAGGAGAGGGAAATATCGGAACGGTGACGTATGTTAATCAGGATACCGTAATGGTTCAATGGGATTCGCAAAAAACATCGTTTGAATATCGCATAGGAAAGGATAGAAAATTCGATCTGAGGTTGTACGATAATGCTCAAACAGGTAATAATTTCAAATCTGTAATCTTCTCGCGAGATTATAACAATTAGTGTGTGTGTTTGTCTGTATGTGTGTGGGTTTTTTTTTTTTGGCATACACAATATACATAAAAATTTGTGTGTTTGCGCGTCCGTGTTTTCTTGTGTGTACGTCAACAATATCAATCGGGGAAAATGTGTTTTTACATACCTTCCAACTGAGAGTTACCTTTTAAGCGTTTGTATGAAAGGTGAAGATAACGAACAGTGATAGTTGGGCAAACACAGACTCATGCAAACATCAGAGGTGGGATCAGGTGCCTAGGAGGAGTAAACATCCCCTTTCGACCGGTCACACCCGCCGTGAGCCCAATATCCTGATCAGGTAAATTCAGTTATCCGTAGTCAAAATCAGTGTGCCAAGAACGACCTAACAATCGGTATGAAAAACGTCAGACAGAATTTGATCCAATGATAGACTGTATTGATGAACTAGATCGTTATAACGACCATAGACTTTGCGAAATGCCGACTTCAATCGAGACTGTTGAAACCCCTGTACCATCAACTTTTTTGCAATAGTTTGTCTCGATTTAATAACTGACCATACACAGAACAAGCTCTTGCGTATCGAATCCGTTGAGAGATATAAACACCATATGCAGGTGATCATGGAATATTGCTACATAAATATGAGAAGTTGACGATGAAGAAGCTGAAATCATCCTGTTTGTCATACAGATGAGTTGTTAGTTTGCCGTTAATGTCCATTTTCAATAAAATACCTAAGTATGAAGCAGAAGTGGACGACTCTGTGGTGTCCTTTATTTCGAGCTCACAGCGATATATCGAATCGACATATGAAAGAACGTTATTATTGTTAATAGACAAAATGTCGTAGATATATCTAAATGTCGAATGGAAGGCCACAGCAAGATATTTTTTCTACTCACGTAGAAGTTTTTGAATAAATTCTGCTTCATATAAATACAGAAGCATGTCAGCTAACAAAGGAGCACAATCCGTGTCCATGGAAATTATAACAGACTGTTCGAAGATCTGATCACGAAAGACCACGAATATATTGTCAATGAGGAGCTCTAGCATATTTTGTATTTCAACAGAGTATTTGTGCGTGGAATCAGAGTGGTGTTTAGCAAAGTAATTTTTTGGTTGACTGATGACTAGATATGAATATTTCCGTTTTTCATTTTTGTTAAAGTAGCAACTGTCTATGATGTCAAAAAGTCTAGTCTTTAATTATCGTGAGAAATGGTCATGCAAAGTATTAAAAAGTCGTAGGTTTTGATATTGTTGATTTGGGAAAATTTTTGCGATTTCAAGTTTAGTAAAAGTTCTTTAGAATGTTTTAGAATCCACTTTTGATTAACACCACTTTTAGCATATGTAGTCGTAGAGTAAGTTTGAAGTTTCTCCTTCATACATGTTAATGTTTTCGTGAGGAGCAAAGAAAGGGGCTTGGTAGAGCATCAATCTGATTAAAGTACAGACCTATATTATTATCTATTTTTATAATAATATAGGTCTGCACTTTAGTCAAATTGGGTAGAGCATTTACTGGATCCAGCAATGTATCTTAGTTTGTAAGGTGTTTTTTTTTTTTGTAGTTTAGGAATCCAGTATAGGTACGATAACTCATATTCATACGACCCATTGACTGGGATATTAAATGTGTCTAAAACTGAAGAATGGTTTTGAAGAATTTCATCTTTTGAAAGGGCAGTTGGAATATAAGTACGGTTAACAAAAGTGGAATTAAATACCAAGTGCGTTTAAAATACAGTTATAATAATGAACCTTACAAAGACAATGATGTTACAAGCTTTGTTAGCTGTAGCCTGAACATAATCTTCATGTAACCTATATATGTCTTTTATCACCTCTGCTTCGGTCAATATCTCTTCTAGTGAATTTTAAGGTATTCTGGTAAAATATTGTAGTCTTGAAATTTAATAGAAAAGGGTGTCATCAAGTTTTCGATGTGTTTTTATTTTACATTCTAAAAATGCGGAATGCAATATATGACATTAAACGCACGCATATTCTAGAAATATGAGTAGATTCCATCCTTAGTATTAGCTGAGTACGTGTCTTTGACTTCACAACTAGTCGTGTTTCTATTCAAAATGCTTCATTCTACTGATATCAGTAACGCAAAGAATCAAGAAATTGATTGAAATATGTGAATCAATATTTATTTAAGTATATTGTCTTTAAAGGCGTGCGGCATGTTCGTTTTCGATGCAATGGATGTTATGAATCTCCAATTATTGGAATGAAGTGGTGATGTCGACAGTGTGAAGATTACAACCTTTGTACAGACTGCTACATGATAAACAAGCATGAGGAATCACATGTTTTTGAGAGAAAACAGGAGAATGAGTCAATAAGGTGACTTTGATTCGGGACTATATGATGCAATATTTACGTGATATAGCTAAATAAAACAAATCTTATGCATACCAGGATTGAAGAGGATATCTAGGCGTCAGTAATGGCCACATTGAATTAGTAATTCATAAACATTCATTCGAGCCTGTATCTCTGTTGGTGGACAGTCTGTACCCGAGGATACTTGTCGTTCGATATATGTTCCTTCATGGATAGTATTGCTTATAGGAGTTATGAGATTGATCACTGTTCGTTATCTAATTATAAGTTATATAATTAATATAAAGAAAACAAGATGGAAACCTAAGGGGTATATTGCTTAATGGGTATTACTCAACGTGACATCGCATGTCAACTAGTTCTAAATGAGGTTTAAAATTTGATGTCTACAAAATGACAATGTTGAGTTCTTTTTTAGAGTCTGTCTTTTTCTTATTTATTCAGTGTAGAATTAGGTCCACGTAAACACATGGACCCTGTTTCAGCTAAAGGAATACTAAATAAAGCCAACGTCAAGTTGCGACGTGTTTCTGGAGATGTACATATGGGTGAGTATATATCTCTGATAAAGTTAAGAAAATGTGTTTTCTGATTGTTTTTGTATTTATTGTTACCGGTCAAATCAATTCAGAAGCTTATTTAAGGAATTACTCTTTTTGAGTTGATCAAGGTAAAATTCGATAGACCTGACAGAAGATATAAAATTCTTTATAACTTGATTCTTACATTTTATTTTAAAACCAAAAAATGATATTTTATTTCGATGAAAAAGTTACGACATATGTATTATGGTGTGACGATGGAAATTTTAAAACAGCGTTACATTAGCGGGATGTCAAAGTGCATTTTTATGTTGACACAGGTAGCTACAAAATTTAGAACCGTTTACAATTTGAGATATAGTTTAAAAGAAATACAAACAGATAGATTGTGGGTTAGATTTTTGTTTTTACGTCCTATCAAGAATTTTGTCATTAATATTGTAGCATCACCAGCTGTGGTTATGAACCTTAAAGTTAGACCTATTTTTCTCGCCCAGCACCGTTTCAACGTGCCAACACTTGTCACGTTAAAATATATCTGTTTGTAAGGTGAAATGCGAAAGACCCGTGATTCTTACTTTTAAAAATCGAGATTTTGGTCAAGGAGCCATAGCACGAGCGAGGCTCGAACTTAGGATCTCCTAGTTACGAAGATAATGCTCTACCACTGACCTACCATGACTGGGCAGACAGACAGATTAACGGATATCCTGAAACAAAGAGAGAGAGAGAGAGAGAGAGAGAGAGAGAGAGAGAGAGAGAGAGAGAGAGAGAGAGAGAGATGTATATAGATAGAGAAATGCATAGAGATATATGGGACAAATGCACCCTATAATGTGCATGTGGGATAATATGACATTATATTAAGTGTATATCGTTATCTAAATGGCTTACTGTTTGTATCTAAGAAGAAAAGTAATATAAATGGCTTGGATGGAAAGATCAACTGAGTGTACTCTCTGGATCAACGGAGTGCACTGAACTTGGGAGAGCTATTAGAGTGTTCGGGGTCAGCTGCACTTCGCAGACGTATGAGTCGAGTGCAATTTTAAGATATGACGTCATAATGGGTGTAAAGCTGGGTTAAGAGGGAAACCGAAAGTGCTATGACTTAACAGAGGAGTTAAAGCCTGGAGCACTATGAGAGGGAGCTCGAGGGAGCATTGTGATATAGACACAATGCACAGTGCACGGGTTAAGAATCTTCAATGTTAAAGTTTTGTAAAGAATGTCCTTAGTTCACAATGGTATTTCCTTTGAACATATTTCTTAATTTCATTCCATAACACAAATTTCAAATTTGTTATTAGAAGGATTTTAATTTTCCAGTTAAATATTAACGCGAAATCCTTTCTGTTTGCCCTTTTCTTCTATTCCCATCATGATACCATCTATTTCCATATCCATTTACACGGTAAATTCTTCTGTTATAAAACACATCAAATGCTATGTAATGATGTTATCGATAAAGTAGCTATTGTGGAAAAATGTATTATGTCATGGGAAAACCAGCGAAAAATAACTATGACGTTGTAGAAAAATAGCTTTTCTGGCAAAAAAAAAAAACTATGACGTTATGGAAAACCAGATTTTTAGAGCAACAACTCCGCTTACAACAAGAAAGTTAACTTCAACTTTGCAGAGAAAACTGACAACGACTGAGAGTTTTACTAAAACGGGAGGGGGTACCTAGAGGAAAACAGAAAGGTCAATTAGTTTCCGAGTATCGTCATATCAAGATCGACAGAGGCCGTCATTTAAAGAAATTCAAAGTTTATTTCGCTACATGCTTAAAAGAACAACCGGGAAATGCAGTGCAACCCCAACGATTATGTACGGCTAGACATTCGGCATTCATCTTTGGATTCTAACATTTAGGTTGGATTTACGCAGTCAAAGAATCTCAACGAGGATAATATTTTAAACAAAACAGAAGTCGTTCAACGATCTAAGAATCGTACGGAAGCCGATAGGTGCCAGAGTATAGAATTAATATTTATTTAACTGGCGGCCGCCACTTAATTTAACTGGCGGCAGCCACTTATTATCTGACGGCCGCCACTTATTAACTGGCCGCCGCAACTTATTATCTGGCGGCCGCCATATAAATTAACTGGCAGCCGCCACGTAATTTAACTGGCGGCCGCCACTTCTTATCTGGCGGCCGCCACTTATTATCTGGCTGTCGCCATATAAATTAACTGGCGGCCGCTACTTAATTTATGTGGCGGCCGCCACTTAATTTAACTGGCGGTCGCCACTTATTATCTGGCGGCCGCCATTTAATTTATGTGGCGGCCGCCAGTTATTTTATATGGCGGCAGCCACTCAATTTAAATTATTTATATGGCTGTCACCAGTTATTCAATTCCTCTCTTTTCTCTATCTCTCTCTCAAAATGAAAGGAGTGAAATCCATCCCCAATGCTTAGTAATATGTATGTGATATATATATATATATATATATATATATATATATATATATATACAATTAAAAGCATTAGATTATTGTTTTTCGATTGTACTGTTGAATATGTAGAACCACGGGGCTGACCCTCCATTTTTTTTTACAACGTTCAATTTCTATTATTTTCACATGCAAACTAAATTATTTTCGCATGTAAAATAAGATTAATTGTCGGATTGGCCCCCATCCCACTCTTTTTGTGGTAGTAATGAATGGTAAAAATGTAATAATGAATCAACTGATCAATTGAAGGATGAAGATAAATTAAGTGGCGGCCGCCAGATAAAATAACTGGCGGCCGCCAGATAATAAGTGGCGGCCGCCAGTTAAATTAAATGGCGGTCACCACATAAATTAAGTGGTGGCCGCCAGTTGAATAAATATTAATTCTATACCCTGGCACCTATCGGCTTCCGTAGAATCGGGATTCGATATTGACACGACATTGTCGATATCGACAGAAAGAGAAATACTTTCTATTTAGTTCTAACACTATGTAAAACAAAGCGAATGCATTGCAACCCCAACGATTATGTACGGCTAGATATTCGGCATTCATCTTTGGATTCTAACATTTGGGTTGGATCTACGCATCCAAAGAATCTCAACGAGGATAATATTTTAAACCAAAGAAAAGTCGTTCAACGATCTAAGAATCGGGATTCGATATCGACACGATATTGTCGATATCAACAGAAAGAGAAATCATTTCTATTTTAGTCCTAACACTATGTAAAACAAAGCGACCGTGATTCGATATAAACGATATCGACAGGGAGAGAAAGCAATCCTATTTTAGTTATACAACCATTATAGAAACGATTATGATTTAATATTGACACAATATCGTCGATATCGACAGGAAGAGAAACCATTTCTATTTTCATTCTAACACCACGTTAAGAAAATTGATCGTGATTCTGTCAAATTTGTAACATTTATATCTTTGTGTCGTTTATGTACATGTACGTATGTGTGTTGTATGTAATTGTCCTTAATCTAAAAGTTTTCTGGCCGGATATGATCTTCACTAATGCTCAAAACAATTTTAGTCAAGTCTTTTGGATTAAAACGTCTCGGCATTTACGCGGTACTACACGTCGTTAACACTCACATCACATGACTGTATCGCATTGCTAAAGAACTACCAAAAAAAATACTAATGGGACGAACATTGCAGAATTCCAGTGATTTAGAATATTCGTATTTCACAATATGTGCAACGCGAATATAAGTAAGCATTCTCTGACTAAGCGTTAACAAATGTAAAATTAATTCCGATCTACATAATATTAATTTGTTTTATCGAACTAGTTCTACATGTATGCGATCTTTTTCGTCTGTTCTGACGTAATATCAGTATTCAGTTGATGTAGTTGAAGGATAAGTCAAATATTTCGAGTCTATGGATAGTGTTTGTCCAACTCTATTTTGCATTCCTTATAGGAGTTTGATCACTGTTCGTTATAATTACCTTTCATTGACCACTGTTCGCTATATTCACCTTTCGTAGCGAATTACGAGATGATTGGACTCTAGTTATATTATTTCAAAATGCGAATCGTGAAGTCATCATATATATATCATCTGTCATATTTGAACGTTCTTTCTTTAGCCACAGGCACATGATTACCTTGCGCCTTTTAATAATTTAAGCTCCACAGTTGAGTTTGGTTTTTCCAAACTTCAATCCCGATTCCTACTGCTTACTTCTATTAATGAAAGTGTTTCTTACGTATTCACAACAAATGTTTTAAACTGTATTTTAAAAATCACCCTGTGCTATCTCTTGAAATGTTAATTTTGTAATATGAATGATGAATTCAACAAATTTGCAGATGATCGTTTTAGACATCGTTTTCCGATATGCGGTTTATGAAAGTTTTTAGCGGAGGTGTCTCATTATGCTCTAGTTATCTGCTATCCAATTTTGGCGTGCGGTGTGCGGTGGGCGGTGTGCGTCAACGTTTTTTGGGAAAAGGACTATATCTGAAGAACCCCTTGGCCAATTTTTGTCAAATTTGTCACAGGGTATTCTTGGCCCAAGGGCTTTCATTTGTACTAAAACTAGGGTTGTGACCCTTTAACAAGGGGAGATAATAGGAAAATGCAAACAAAAGTAGTGGTTGATAAAGAATCTTCTTCTCAAGAACCACTGGACAAATTATCACCAAACTTATGCATAAGGATAGGTTGTAGATATACAATTGTTCAAGGCATCATCCTGGGGCAAAGGGTCACTTCAAAGTTGACCTTAAATTTTGTTTTGTTAAAACTTTGATATTTTGCTTAGTATAAAGACTAAGATCATCAAATTTTGTCAGTTGATGCATCTTAGGACCTAACATCATGTTGTCTCAAAAGAAGGTCATGGTGACCTACTTTTTGAATTTCGCAGGTAATTATTATTGAATGGTTTTTTATGCATATCTTGGACACTTTTGAGCGTATGATCATCAAAATTTGTCAGTCGATGGATCACGGACACTTAAACTGCGTCATGTGAAAAGTATGTCACCATGACCTACTTTTTGAATTTTATGGCTAATCATTTATGAGTATATTTTAGGTTGTTATTTCAGATACCGAGAGGTTTAGAATCATCAAACCTTGTAAGTTGATGCGTCTAGAGGCCTCGAAATATATCTATTTAAAAAAGGAGGTCACAGTGACCAACTTCTTGAACTTTGCAGACATTCAAATGTCATATATTTTTATTTTAGATGTATATTTTGGACACTATTAAAGCTAGAATCATCTAACTTTGTCAGTTGATGCATCTTGAGTCTTCATAGTTTGTTGACTAAAAAATACGTCACCGTGACCAATTTTTGGAATTTCACGGCTATATTTGAATATTTCAGATACTATTTGACTTCCAATCATCAAACTTTTTCAGTTGATGGGTCTTGAGTCTTCAGAGTGTGTCGACCAAAAAGTAGGTCACTGTGACCTACCTTTGGACTTTGACGTTTATATCTGAATATGTCAGATTCTATTTGACTTCAATTATCAAACCTTGTCAGTTGATGCATCTTGAGTCTTTGGAGTGTGTCGACCAAAAAGTAGGTCACGATGGACTTGTTTTGAAATTTGACGGCTATATTTGAATATTATTTGACTTGTCAGTTGATGCATCTTGAGTTTTCAGTGTGTCGACGAAAAGTAGGTCACCGTGACCTACTTTTGGACAGTTACATTTAAATTTTCAGGTACTATTTGACTTAATATCATCAAACTTTGTTAATTGATGAATCTTGGTTAGTGAGAAGTTTAGCCTGTTCTACAATGTATCAGAAGAGGGATTCTAGGCCCACGGGCCTCTTGTTTTATATCAAATGATTGCTGGAGTGTGAAGGTAAACATATTAAAATGTTTCAAAAATCTGTAAGTTTTAGTCACAATTTTTCGGATATGATAGGCTATGAAGTCAAACTTTGGACTACTATGCATGCATGTGCATTTTCATCACTTGGAAACCAGCTGCATGGCTCAGTAGATGGACATTTTTTGGAAATATTCATCTACAATACATTTTCCTCGATTCATATAAAAGAAACATGTTTCTATTGTTGTGATAAAGACAATGACTCATACCTATGTATCTGAAGGGGCATGGACACGGTTGCCTTAATGATTTTATTTTTCCATTTGTATTATTTACAGTGCTTAAATAACGTATTTCTAATGGTCACTCAAAATTTGAATATCATTTGTTGAGTTACAAGCGAGACATAGCACTAAACATTCTTTGGTACATGTATGTAAACAAGTCTTGTGCCATGTGTTTGTTTACATATATATTGCTTGATAGAAAATAGCATGATTAAAACAAAATAAAATGTGCTAAACACTAGAAACTGTTAAATTATGTTCAGACGTAACTATTTTATTGACAAATCTGCTTTAAACGAACTTTTACTGGTATATTTAGCAGGGGATGCTTACTCCTCCTAGGCACCTGATCCCACTTCTGGTGTGCCCAGGGGTCCGTGTTTGCCCAACTATCTATTTTGTATTGCTCATAGGAGTTATGAGATTAATGATCACTGTACGTTATCGTCACCTTTCATGAAACCGAAAACAGGACACGAACCTTGTTTACATAACATTAACCTGTGAGCTCTGTATTTCCCATCTACCTTCACAACTGACATTAAATTTTTACTGACCATTACAAATGCCTTAGTTAAGCATTTTAAACATTAAAATTGTAAAAATAAAATTTGCAAATTTTCATCTCAAATCGTGTCATTGCCCCTTAACATTGCGTGTTTTTAAAGTAATGTGTTCTATTTTTGGAAGCGGTTATGCTCTAAAAAAGGCTGTTCAACATTGTTTTCATGAATTTGGTCAATATACACCCTCGATATAACACATGCACTTTTGATAAAAATATGAAAGGTTTTCAATATATTTAATGTGGTTTGGGGAATTACTTTAAGTCAGCAATTACAAATGCCTCATTTACTACCGGCGTATGATGAAGCCACAAATGTTCCTCATGGGTATTTACTGTCAGATTTAAATCATCAGACAATCGAGGAATTAAGATTAAGAAGTCAAGTATTTACTACCTTAGCAGTGCACATGTCACATAGAGTATAGATAATGACTCCTCATGCTCAACAATTTGATTTCACGAACAACCTTCATCATGATAGACATATAGTCAGGAGTAAATTAGTGCACAAACTAATCTCATTGAATTAGGGCGTAACATATCATTCAACTGGTTTGCATTATTGCATTTACATCATGCTTTTGGCAAATGAACATTCGAAATTCGCATGAATCTTCGTACATTGAGGAAAGACTCGTAAGTGTATTTTTCCAGGGAATAAAATTACCAGTAGCTATGGAAAGAATTTCGAATTTCCAGGTTCACCAGATCGTGCATTTTTAATTTCTTCTCCGTTAAGTTTTCAAACTTGACGAGACAGCAACGTGATTAAAATTGTCTGATACTATCAAATTGTCTATCGTAATATATTTATTATAGATTGTGATGTATATGAATAATCAAGCAATACTCTCTTTTCAGCAGATTGGAAAACGTGTTGGAAAATTGAAATTTTGTTTGATTTTTACATTTTGCCGATTAGCCTAATCTAAAAGTATCCATTTCGACAATTTCAGTGAAAGTGAAAGTGAAAACTGGACTACGAGTCATTCGAGGTCGAGACTGGGAGTACGACGATAATGACGGAGGAGAGGGAAACATCGGAACGGTGAAGCATGTTAGGCAGGATACCGTAATGGTTCAATGGGATTCGCAAGAACAATTGTTTCAATATCGCATAGGAATGGATGGAAAATTCGATCTGAGGTTGTGTGATCAAACAGGTAATAATTTCATATCTGTAATCCTTTTCTCACGAGAATATAACAATTAATGTGTGTATTTGTCTGTATGTGTATGTGTTTTTCTGTATACAAAATATACCTGTATATAAAAATGTGTCCGTGCTTGCTTGTGTGTACGTGAACGGTATCAAACGGGGAAAATGTGTCTTTACATATCTTCAAACTAAGAATTACCTTCTAAGCGTTTGTATGCAAGGTGAAGATAAGGAACAGTCATTAATCTCAAAACCCCTATAATGTAAAACATAGACGGTACCAGATTTGATGCACCAGATGCGCATTTCGACAAATAATGTCTCTTCAATGATGCTCAAGCCGAAATTTTGGAACTTCGAAATAGAATTAAAATTGTAAAAGCTAAAAGGAAAGCTAGAGTGCCAAAAACTGGAGTCAAATTCGTCCATGGATCAGCGCTATGCATGAGGGAGATATAATCTTTAATTTTGAATTGAATTTCTAAATTTTATCCCAGCAATTAAATATACATCCGTATTTTGAAGCTAGTAACGAAGTACTTAGCTACTGGGGTGTAGATACCCTCGGAGACTAATAGTCCAGCTGCAGAGGCCTCGACCCAGGGGTCATAATGTAAAACTTATACGGTACCACTTTTGATGCACCAGATGCGCATTCCGACAAATAATATCTCCTCAGTGATGTTCAACGAAAGATTTTGGAACTTCGAAATAAATCTAGAATTGTAAGAGCTAAACGTAAAAATAAAGTGCCAAAATCTGGAGCCAAATTCGTGCAAGGATCAAAACTATGCATGGGAGAGATATAATCCTGAATTTTGAAATTAATTTCTAACCTTTATCCCAGTAATTAAATATACATCCGCATTTTCAAGTTAGTAACGAAGTACTTAGCTACTGGGCTGTAGAGACCCTCAGGGATTAACAGTCCACAAGCAGAGGCCTAGACCCAAGCAATACAAAATATATAGTTGGGCAAACACAGACACCTGGATACACCAGAGGTCGGATCAGTTGCCTAGAAGGAGGAAACATTCCCTGTCGACCGGTCAAATCAATTCAGAAGCTTATTTAAGGAATTATTATTTTTTGAGTTGACCAAGGTAACATTCGATACACCTGACAGAAAATATAAAATTCTTTATTACTTGATTCGTACATTTTATTTTAAAACCAAAAATAATATTCTATTTAGATGAAAAAATACGACATATGTATTGTGGTGTGACGATGGAAATTCTAAACAGCGTTACATTAGCGGAATGTCAAAGTGCATTTTTATATTGACGCAGGTAGCTACAAAATTTGCAACCGTTCACAATTTCTGTGATATAGTTTAATAGAAATACAGACAGACAGATTGTGGGTTGGATTTTTGTTTTTACGTCCTATCAAGAATTTTGTCATTCATATTGTAGCATCACCAGCTGTGGTTATGAACCTCAAATTTAGACCTATTTTCTCACCCAGCACCGTTTCAAAGTGTCAACGCCTGTCACGTTAACCCTTTCTCTACCGGCACATTTTAGAGGTTTTTAAAAACTAAATGACAATATTTTTACATCGAATAAAATCTGCATGTATCACGATTTGGGATAGGCATATGACATATAATTTTGTGAGGAATTGGACAGGGAATAATTTCTTATAAAGTTTGTCAAGGTATCCCATGACCTCAAAGAGATCTACGTGGTCAAAGGTCATATAAGTGTACATTTTTGCAATTTTTTTCTCTGAAATATATATATTACGACCCCTCTCACTGGATTAGAGTCAAAAATAGGAAATTCTAAATGTATGAGCTGATGTGCCTTTGAAAATACTACAAAAGCATCACAATCAAATAAATCAATTTTATTGACAAACAAATATCTTTGGTTGCTAAGTAACAACACTCGGAGTACAATTTTGACCATAATTTGCCTTTCTACATACATTCGACACAATTTAAACATAATTGCATTGAATGATGATTAGTAAATGTCACATTATTTTAAAAATATAATCTTTAAATAAATCTTAATCATTTTAAAAGGTTTTTAACAAAAAATATGATGAAAAGAATTAAGGTCAAAGGTCATAAAATGGAAACTTTGTACTTTATATACATTGTAAATATCCATCATTTTCTAATAATATGACGTTTTGCCATTATGCTCCACTAAATAGAATAAATATTGCAATATTAAAACAAAGAACTTTATTGTTAATCTAAAATAATTTAATTTTTTTGCATTCAAATATATTTGATTGCTAAGCAACAGCACCTTATCAAATGTTATCAAAAAGTACTACCCGTTTTTCCTCTGCAAGTTCAACGTATACGAATGTTCAAGTACTTACTTTCAATCACTAGATTTAAATGTACTTGCATCATATTTAACAAAAATGTTATCATATTCAACCTCTTAAAACTTATTTCTAGACAACATTCTTGATACACTGTACTTGGTTGTTCCGATAGCGGCATGCATTGGCCAATATCTGTCTATCGACTGGAACTTCACAGCAAACATGTATAAGATAATGCACAAAAAATCTGAAAAAAAGAATTTCTGAATACTTAGCCCTAAATATTAATGTATTGTCAGAGCTTTTGAATGCTCAATTGGCTCTGTAAATGTTTTCAATAGTCAAGGCCCTCTGAAAATTACTAGTATGCATTTAATTACTTATGGAATTTTATCAGAGGTAATTGTAGTACACATCTAATAAATGTGTTAGACGCACAGCAAGATTAATTTTGGTAAAGATAATCTTTTTATTATGCATTTTATTATTCGTTTTAAAATGGAAATCACTATCACAATATCGGTACCTTAAAACTAGTAATACCTGTAAAATTCCTCTACAGTGAGAGGATGCGAATTTCCTTGGGAAGCATAATGACAATCCTTCCCTCGAGATATGACCATCTCAGCATAATGGTTGGTGGCAATACAGATAGAGAAAACCAAATCTTCTGTCAAAAACAGCTTCATAAAATCTGCAGTTCTCTGAATAATCGGGTCCCATATCTGTAAGGAAATTGCAAATAAAATCAGTATTGGCCACCTTACGTTATTTGTCAGCATTTAGAAAACTTGTCATACCTTGTAATTAGAAACAGAATAATGATTTTCCGTTTTTTTGTCTCTTTTTGTATATATGTGATACCTAGTAATGCAGTAAAAAACGCATTTCAGTGTATCATGACGCCATGATTCCATTTGTAAATGTATTATCTGGATTTATTTATTATTATTTGTTGTTAACCAAATGTATACAGATTTAACCCTATATTTAACCTCAAAGTCATACCAACTGAATGTCAGGTTGTCACTCTGAATGAAATGCCATAGTTCTTGGATCAGGTGTCTCTGTGCCCTTCACATCAGCATCCTTCCATCGCATGTCTGGATTTGCCAGCAGACTGTCACTAGCGGACGATACCTGGGAACTTTCCACTAAATATTGGGTTGTCAATACCCTTTTTAAAGATGAAAAGAAATTAAAATTAATAATTGTTGGTTTATGTTTTAAAGCAAAATATAAGTTTCATGGTAGCATGGGACAGTTTCGCACTTAAATACAGCTCAAATTTATTTAAAGATAGAGATGTCCTGTATTTGAAGTGACATTTGGTAGGGGATTGCGTACGTACATGTGTTAGAAATGAATGGAATATTTTATTATACATTGTGAGTGTAGCAGAGTGCGTAATGAAAAAAAAGATATGCATGATGTAAATGTCAGTATTATGCCTAGCATATACATTGGGGTGGGGGGTGGGGGTGGGTACTGAAGAAATTCAGGTTAAAACCTACAGGGTCCAGCGAAAATACTGCAACTCTGAGGGAAAGTATGTGACCCCAGATACAAAAGTAGACTTGAATTGGTTCTTCATGGAACACAGTGTCTAAATCCCCTTGCATGGTACCCTGATGGGGTGTGGATTTAGTCGAAATTAGAGAAAATCTAGGCAAGACCATAGCTCATAGCATACCAGTACCAGCATCTATGGAATACATGTAATTTATGGCCATAAGCTACTCAGTGTATATAAAATACATGAATTTGGATAAAAGAGAAATCTATATGATTTTTCATTAGCCTGTCATAATCAGACTTTGATTGATGTTACGTACATGTACCCCCCCCCCCCTCCATTTCGGCCCAAACACACATTTCGTTTATATTTCTGTTACAATATGAAGAAAATAATTCAAATTATGATAATAAATTTTATCATTACAATGACGTAATATGTGTTTTCCTAGCAGATTGTGTTTTCTTTTCATAGCAAGATAATTTTTGATAAACATGGAAAAATCCTGGAAATTAGCACTCTAACCAGCGGCCATGAATGCCCAGTCTGATTAAAACCACCCCCATCCCCCTTCTCATTGTACACTAAATCCACCCCCTTCTTACACTCGAGCGTCAGGTAGGGAAATAATTCTGGAAAAGGGTGGTGTTAATCAGACGGATTAATGCCGGACCAGGACAGATTAAATGATGTCAGCTCTTAATAAACAATTAGATGTTATTCACTTGGTTTAGATATCATAAAATATAAATATTTTCTTTCATGAAACGACAAATTATGGCATCAAATCGCGTTGATCAATCGTGATTTTTTCATAACATAACTGCATTTTTTCCCTAGTCGGCCTATGTGGCTACATCAACTTACATGTACATGTTTATACTGAATGCATGATCGTTTGGGTCATCCTGCAACAGAAGATCCATGGCATCTTCTGACATCAGGTCGTTTTAAAGATGCAAAATACAAGCCTTCGCTGTGACAGTGAAGCTGTGTTGTTTTCGTTGAAACGGAAACACGTGTGTTCCCCGTGCACACTTTCAGAAAACACCGCGGAGCCCGCGATCCCGATCACGGAAAAATAAAACAATAGGCCTATAGGCTTGCGAATTTCTTTTTAGTTTTATTTGTTTGGCAGGGGGAAATTATTACTATTCCGAACAAATATAACGTTTATATCTGAATTTGAATTATTTCATCTCTCTTTCTTTTCATTTTTTATTTACTCTGCCGATGTAACATTATCAATAGGTGGTTTATGAAGTTACATGTAGGTTGTGTAACTGTTACATACCAATATTGGTTTTATGCTTTTCTAAAAAAAAAAAAAAAAAAAAAAGCAGAGAATACCTGGCTGATTATTTCATACTTATGTGTATATTGTTTTAGTGTATCAAAATGTACTGAATTTACTAAAAGAGGACAATACAAATTCTTTAGTTTTCGTGCGACGCGCGTCGATCGCTTTTAGACGTTTTGTTGCTAATTTTAAAGAAAACCGCGCAGCATGTCCCAATTTCATTTTATCGTAATATACAAACTACCGAGAATTATAACACGAATAAGGGCCCATCAAAAAGGAAATTTTATCTCCTTTTACAGACTTTATTTACTTTTCCCTATTTCCATATATAAATATAGGTAAAACGCCGATATGTTTAAACATTGAGAAATAAAATCGTAAGAAAACGTACATGTGCAAAAAATTGCTATTTTCTTATAACCTTGCCAGGCATTAAAAATAATTTTTATATCTTCTGAAAGCAGGGAATAAATGCTTTTCCAAAATATAAAAAATATTGAATTCATAAGGAGAATAAAAAAAATCATATCGAGGGGGGAAATGACCTTGCGAAAAAGCGTTGCGTCATATTTAGACGAAGCCATCCTTCACTTTAAATGTTTTTTTTTTAATCTAATGGAGTTACTTACTTTATTGATTTTTACATAGTCAAAAATTAGAGAAAATTTCCAAAAATATGATATATAGATCATATATCTTATGACTGTAGTTTCAAAGATTTAGAGACACTCTTTTTGCGTTGCCCTGTTTTTACGTGCCACCGGTCAAATTGACCGGTACGGCAGAGAAGGGGTTAAGGGATATCTGTTTTTAAAGTGAAATACGAAAGACCCGTGATTCTTACTTCTAAAAATCGAGATTTTGGTCAAGGAGCCATAGCACGAGCGAGGCTCGAACTTAGGATCTCCTAGTTACGAAGATAACGCTCTACCACTGACCTACCATGACTGGTCAGACAGACAGATTAAAGTATATCCTGACACAAAGAGAGAGAGAGAGAGAGAGAGAGAGAGAGAGAGAGAGATGCATAGAGAAATACAGGACAAATACATCCCATAATGTGCATGTGGGATAATGTGACATTATATTAAGTGTATATCCTTACTGTTTGTATCTAAGAAGAAAAGTGATATAAACGGCTTGGATAGAAAAATCAACTGAGTGTACTCTCCGGGTCAACGGAGTGCACTGAACTTGGGAGAGCTATTAGGGTGTTCGGGGTCGACTGCACTTGGTAGAGGTATGACTCCGTGGATGTACAGTTACGTGCAATTTTAACCTATGACGTCATAATGGGTGTAAAACTGGGCTAAGAGGGAAACCGAAAGTGCTATGACTTAACAGAGGAGTTAAAGCCTGGAGCACTATGAGAGGGAGCTCGAGGGAGCATTGTGATATAGACACAATGCACAGTGCACGGGTTAAGAATCTTCAATGATAAAGTTTTGTAAAGAATGACGCATGATTTGAAGTTGACTGTTTATTAAAGAAGTTAAACATTTGAACAACGATTTCAACATTTGAACAACAATTTGAACAATCCACACAACAATCTGAAGAGTCTTAAAGTGCGCATATGTTCCTTAAGCCATTTTCTTCCTCACCTTTAATACTTCAATGATAAATTTCTCGAAACATTTGAGTATGTGAAGCAATTCACATATATGTATTTCTATTACATCATATTTTGTCAAATGAAATGCTTCTTTAATCATTATCTTCAATTCTTATAGTTGTCATCTGCTTCATAAACACAATCACTCTGGAAATATATCATTAGTTCACAATGGTACTTCCTTTGAATATATTTCCTAATTTCATTTCATAGCACAAATTTCAAATTTCTTATTAGTAGAATTTTAATCTTCCATTTAAATATTAACACACAATCCTTTATTCTGTCTTTTTCTACTATGACCATCATATACCATATATTTCCATATCCATTTACACGGTAAATTCTTCTGTTATAAAACACATCATGTCAGTATGATCAAACGCTATGTAATGACGTTATGGATAAACTAGCTATTCTGGAAAAATATATTATGTCATGTGAAAACCAGTGAAAAACAAAACTATTACGTTATGGAAAACCAGCTTTTCTGGCAAAACACCAACTATGACGTTATGGAAAACCAGTCTTTCTGGCAAAAAAAAAAACCATGACGTTATGGAAAACCAGAGTTTTAGAGCATCTACTCCGCATGAAACGAGGATGTGAACTTTAGCTTTGCAGAAGAAACTGACAACGACTGAGAGTTTTACAACAACAGTGAGGGGGTAGCTAGAGGAAAACAGAAAGAATAATTAGTGTCTGGATATCATCATATCAAGATCGACAGAGGCAGTCATTTGAAGAAATTCAAAGTTTATTTCCCGACATGCTCAAAAAATAAAATGGGGAATGCATTGCAACCCCAACGATTATGTACGGCTAGATATTTGGCATTCATATTTGGATTCTAACATTTGGGTTGGATCTACGCATCCAAAGAATCTCAACGAAGATAATATTTTAAACCAAAGAGAAGTCGTTCAACGATCTAAGAATCGGGATTCGATATCGACACGATATTGTCGATATCAACAGAAAGAGAAATCATTTCTATTTTAGTCCTAACACTATGTAAAACAAAGCGACCGTGATTCGATATAAACGATATCGACAGGGAGAGAAAGCAATCCTATTTTAGTTATACAACCATTATAGAAACGATTATGATTTAATATTGACACAATATCGTCGATATCGACAGGAAGAGAAACCATTTCTATTTTCATTCTAACACCACGTTAAGAAAATTGATCGTGATTCTGTCAAATTTGTAACATTTATATCTTTGTGTCGTTTATGTACATGTACGTATGTGTGTTGTATGTAATTGTCCTTAATCTAAAAGTTTTCTGGCCGGATATGATCTTCACTAATGCTCAAAACAATTTTAGTCAAGTCTTTTGGATTAAAACGTCTCGGCATTTACGCGGTACTACACGTCGTTAACACTCACATCACATGACTGTATCGCATTGCTAAAGAACTACCAGAAATAAAAAAAAATACTAATGGGACGAACATTGCAGAATTCCGGTGATTTAGAATATTCGTATTTCACAATATGTGCAACACGAATATAAGTAAGCATTCTCTGACTAAGCGTTAACAAATGTAAAATTAATTCCGATCTACATAACTTTAATTTGTTTTGTCCAACTAGGTATACATCTATTCGATCTGTTTCGTCTGTTCTGACGTAATATCAGTATTCAGTTGATGTAGTTGAAGGATAAGTCAAATATTTCGAGTCTATGGATAGTGTTTGTCCAACTCTATTTTGCATTCCTAAAAGGAGTTCTGAGATTGATCACTGTTCGTTATAATTACCTTTCATTGACCACTGTTTGCTATATTCACCTTTCGTAGCGAATCACGAGATGATTGGACTCTAGTTATATTATTTCAAAATGCGAATCAGGAAGTCATCATATATATCATCTGTCATATTTGAACTTTCATTCTTTAGCCACAGGCACATGATTACCTTGCGCCTTTTAATAATTTAAGCTCCACGGTTGAGTTTGGTTTTTCCAAACTTCAATCCCGATTCCTACTGCTTACTTCTATTAATGAAATTGTCTCTTATGTATTCACGACAAATGTTTTAAACTGTATTTTAAAAATCACACTGTGATATCTCCTGAAATGTTAATTTTGTAATGTAAATGATGAATTAAACAAATTTGCAGATGATCGTTTTAGACATCGTTTTCCGATATACGGTTTATGAAAGTTTTTAGCGGAGGTGTCTCATTATGCTCTAATTATCTGCTACCCAATCTTTTTAGTTCTTCTGGGCGGAAGGCTCAAAGAGCTAATCATATGGCCATGTCTGGCATGCGGTGTGCGTTGTGCGTCAACGTTTTTTTTGGGAAAAGGGCTATATCTAAAGAACCCCTTGGCCAATTTTTGTCAAATTTGCTACAGGGTATTCTTGGCCCAAGGGCTTTCATTTGTACTAAAACTAGGGTTGTGACCCTTTAACAAGGGGAGATAATTAGGAAAATGCAAACAAAAATAGTCGTTGTTAAAAAATCTTCTTCTCAAGAACCACTGGACAAATTATCACCAAACTTATGGATACGGATAGGTTGTAGATATAAAATTGTTCAAGGCATCATCCTGGGGCAAAGGGTCACTTCAAAGTTGACCTTAAATTTTGTTTTGTGAAAGCTTTGATATTTTGCTTAGTATAAAGACTAAGATCATCAAATTTTGTCAATTGATGCATCATTCAACCTAATATCATGTTGTCTCAAAAGTAGGTCATGGTGACCCATTTTTTGAATTTCGCAGGTAATTATTATTAAATGGATTTTGATGCATATCTTGGACACTTTTGAGCGTATGATCATCAAAATTTGTCAGTCGATGGATCATGGAACCTTGAACTGCGTCATGTGAAAAGTATGTCACCATGATTTACTTTCTGAATTTTATGGCTAATCATTTATGAATACATTTTAGGTTGTTATTTCAGATATCGAGAGGTTTAGAATCATCAAACCTTGTAAGTTGATGCGTCTAGAGACCTCGAAATATATCTGTTAAAAAAGGAGGTCACAGTGACCAACTTTTTGAATTTTGCAGACATTCAAATTTCACATTTTTAATTTTAGATGCATCTTTTGGACACAAGGAAAGCTAGGATCATCAAACTTTGTCAGTTGATGCATCTTGAGTCTTCATAGTTTGTTGACTAAAACCGTGACCTACTTTTGGAATTTCACGGCTATATTTTAATATGTCAGATACTATTTGACTTCCAATCATCAAACTTTGTCAGTTGATGCATCTTGAGTTTTTGGAGTGTGTCGACCAAAAAGTAGGTCACTATGGCCTTGTTTTGGAATTTGACGGCTATATTTGAATACTATTTGACTTGTCAGTTGATGCATCTTGAATCTTCAGTGTGTCGACCAAAAGTAGGTCACCGTGACCTACTTTTGGACAGCTACATTTAAATTTTCAGGTACTATTTGACTTAACATCATCAAACTTTGTTAATTGATGAATCTTGGTTAGTGAGAAGTTTAGCCTTTTCTACAATGTATCAGAAGAGGGATTCTAGGCCCACGGGCCTCTTGTTTTATATCAAATGATTGCTGGAATGTGAAGGTAAACATATTAAAATGTTTCAAAAATCTGTAAGTTTTAGTCACAATTTTTCGGATATGATAGGCTATGAAGTCAAACTTTGGACTATTATGCATGTATGTGCATTTTCATCACTTGGAAACCAGCTGCATTGCTCAGTAGATGGATTTTTTTTGGAAATAACCATCAACAATACATTTTCCTCGATTCATATAAAAGAAACATGTTTCAATTGTTGTGATAAAGACAATGACTCATACCTATGTATCTCAAGGGGCATGGACATGGTTGCTTTGATGATTTTATTTTTCCATTTGTATTATCTACACTGCTTAAATAACGTATTTCTAATGGTCACTCAAAATTTGAATATCATTTGTTAGGTTACAAGCGAGACACAGCACTAAAAATTCTTTGGTACATGTATGTAAACAAGTATCGTGCCATGGGTTTGTTTACATATATATTGCTTGATAGAAAATAGCATGTTTAAAACAAAATAAAATGTGCTAAACACTAGAAACTGTTAAATTATGTTCAGACGTAACTATTTTATTGACAAATCTGCTTTAAACGAACTTTTACTGGTATATTTAGCAGGGGATGCTTACTCCTCCTAGGCACCTGATCCCACTTCTGGTGTGCCCAGGGGTCCGTGTTTGCCCAACTATCTATTTTGTATTGCTTATAGGAGTTATGAGATTGATCACTGTTCGTTATCGTCACCTTTCATGAAAACGAAAACAGGACACGAACCTTGTTTACATAACATTAACCTGTGAGCTCTGTATTTCCCATCTACCTTCACAACTGACATTAAAATTTTACTGACCATTACAAATGCCTTAGTTAAGCATTTTAAACATTAAAATTGTAAAAATAAAATTTGCAAATTTTCATCTCAAATCGTGTCCATTTCCCTTTAACATTGCATGTTTTTAAAGTAATGTGTTCTATTTTTGGAAGCGGTTATGCTCTAGAAAAAGGCTGCTAAACATATTTTTTTCATGAATTTGGTCAATATACACCCTCGATATAACACATGCACTTTTGATAAAAATATGAATGGTTTTCAATATATTTGATGTAGTTTTAGGAATTACTTTAAGTCAGCAATTACATATGCCTCCTTTACTACCGGCGTATGATGAAGCCACAAATATTCCTCATGGGTATTTACTGTCAGATTTAAATCATCAGACAATCGAGGAATTAAGATTAAGAAGTCAAGTATTTACTACCTTAGCAGTGCACATGTCACATAGAGTATAGATAATGACTCCTCATGCTCAACAATTTGATTTCACGAACAACCTTCATCATGATAGAGATATAGCCAGGAGTAAATTAGTGCACAAACTAATCTCATTGAATTAGGGCGTAACATATTATTCAACTGGTTTGCATTATTGCATTTACATCATGCTTTTGGCAAATGAACATTCGAAATTCGCATGAATCTTCGTACATTGAGGAAAGACTCGTAAGTGTATTTTTCCAGGGAATAAAATTACCAGTAGCTATGGAAAGAATTTCGAATTTCCAGGTTCACCAGATCGTGCATTTTTAATTTCTTCTCCGTTAAGTTTTCAAACTTGACGAGACAGCAACGTGATTAAAATTGTCTGATAATATCAAATTGTCTATCGTAATATAATTATTATAGATTGTGATGTATATGAATAATCAAGCAATACTCTCTTTTCAGCAGATTGGAAAACGTGTTGGAAAATTGAAGTTTTGTTTGATTTTTACATTTTGCCGATTAGCCTAATCTAAAAGTATCCATTTCGACAATTTCAGTGAAAGTGAACGTGAAAGTTAAAGACCGAGTCATTCGAGGTCGAGACTGGAAAAACAACAATGATGACGGAGGAGAGGGAAAAATTGGAACGGTGACGTATGTTAATCAAGATACCGTAATGGTTAAATGGGATTCGCAAGAACAATTGTTTCAATATCGCATAGGAATGGATAGAGAATTTGATCTGAGGTTCTACGATCAAACTGGTAATAATTTCATACCTGTAATCCTTTTCTCACGAAAATATAACAATTAATGTGTGTATTTGTCTGTATGTGTATGTGTTTTTCTGCATACAAAATATACTTGTATATAAAAATGTGTCCGTGCTTGCTTGTGTGTACGTGAACGGTATCAAACGGGGAAAATGTGTCTTTACATATCTTCAAACTAAGAATAACCTTCTAAGCGTTTGTATGCAAGGTGAAGATAATGAACAGTCATTAATCTCAAAACCCCTATAATGTAAAACGTATACGGTACCAGTTTTGATACACCAGATGCACATTTCGACAAATAATGTCTCTTCAATGATGCTCAAGCCGAAATTTGGAACTTCAAAATAAAATTAGAATTATAAAAGCTAAAAGGAAAGCTAGAGTACCAAAAACTGGAGTCAAATTCGTCCATGGATCAGCGCTATGCATGAGGGAGATATAATCCTTAATTTTGAATTGAATTTCTAAATTTTATCCCAGCAATTAAATATACATCCGTATTTTGAAGCTAGTAACGAAGTACTTAGCTCCTGGCTGTAGAAACCTTCGGGGACTAACAGTCCAGCTGCAGAGACCTCGACCCAGGGGTCATAATGTAAAACTTATACGGTACCAATTTTGATGCACCAGATGCGCATTTCGACAAATAATATCTCCTCAGTGATGTTCAACGAAAGATTTTGGAACTTAGAAATAAATCTAGAATTGTAAGAGCTAAAAGTAAAACTACAGTGCCAAAAACTGGAGCCAAATTCGTGCAAGGATCAGAACTATGCATGGTAGAGAGATAATCCTGAATTTTGAAATGAATTTCTAACCTTTATCCCAACAATTGAATATACATCCATATTTTCAAGGTAGTAACGAAGTACTTAGCTACTGGGCTGTAGAGACCCTCGGGCACTAACAGTCCACAAGCAGAGGCCTAAACCCAAGCAATACAAAATTGATAGTTGGGCAAACACAGACCCCTGGATAGACCAGAGGTAGGATCAGTTGCCTAGGAGGAGGAAACATTCCCTGTCGACCGGTCAAATCAATTGAGAAGTTTATTTAAGGAATTATTATTACTTGAGTTGACCAAGGTAACATTCGATACACCTGAAGGAAAATATAAAATTCTTTATTACTTGATTCGTACATTTTATTTTAAAGCCAAAAATAATATTCTATATAGATGAAAAAATTACGACATATGTATTGTGGTGTGACGATGGAAATTATAAAACAGCGTTACATTAGCGGGATGTCAAAGTGCATTTTTATATTGACGCAGGTAGCTACAAAATTTGCAACCGTTCACAATTTCTGTGATATAGTTTAATAGAAATACAGACAGACAGATTGTGGGTTGGATTTTTGTTTTTACGTCCTATCAAGAATTTTGTCATTCATATTGTAGCATCACCAGCTGTGGTTATGAACCTCAAATTTAGACCTATTTTCTCGCCCAGCACCGTTTCAACGTGTCAACACCTGTCACGTTAAGGGATATCTGTTTTTAAGGTGAAATACGAAAGACTCGTGATTCTTACTTCTAAAAATCGAGATTTTGGTCAAGGAGCCATAGCAAGAGCGAGGCTCGAACTTAGGATATCCTAGTTACGAGGATAACGCTCTACCATTGATCTACCATGACTGGACAGACAGATAGATTAACGGATATCCTGACACAAAGACACAGCGAGAAAAGAGAGAGAGAGAGAGAGAGAGAGAGAGAGAGAGAGAGAGAGAGAGAGATGCATAGAGAAATATAGGACAAATACACCCTATAATGTGCATGTGGGATAATGTGACATTATATTAAGTGTATATGGTTATCTAAAAGGCTTACTGTTTGTATCTAAGAAGAAAAGTAATATAAACGGCTTGGATGGAAAAATTAACTGAGTGTACTCTCCGGGTCAACGGAGTGCACTGAACTTGGGAGAGCTATTAGGGTGTTCGGGGTCAACTGCACTCGGCAGAGGTATGAGTCCGTGGATGTACAGTTACGTGCAATTTTAACCTATGACGTCATAATGGGTGTAAAGCTGGGCTAAGAGGGAAACGGAAAGTGCTATGACTTAACAGAGGAGTTAAAGCCTGGAGCACTATGAGAGGGAGCTCGAGGGAACATTGTGATATAGACACAATGCACAGTGCACGGGTTAAGAATCTTCAATGCTAAAGTTTTATAAAGAATGACGCATGATTTGAAGTTGACTGTTTATTAAAGAAGTTAAACATTTGAACAACGATTTCAACATCTGAACAACAATTTGAACAATCCACACAACAATCTGAAGAGTCTTAAAGTGCGCATATGTTCCTTAAGACATTTTCTTCCTCACCTTTGATACTTCAATGATAAATTTCTCGAAACATTTGAGTATGTGAAGCAATTCACATATATGTATTTCTATTACATCATATTTTGTCAAATGAAATGATTCTTTAATCATTATCTTCAATTCTTATAGTTGTCATCTGCTTCATAAACACAATCACTCTGGAAATATATCATTAGTTCACAATGGTACTTCCTTTGAATATATTTCCTAATTTCATTTCATAACACAAATTTCAAATTTCTTATTAGTAGAATTTTAATCTTCCATTTAAATATTAACACACAATCCTTTATTCTGTCTTTTTCTACTATGACCATCCTATACCATATATTTTCCTATCCATTTACACGGTAAATTCTTCTGTTATAAAACACACCATTTTAGTATGATCAAACGCTATGTAATGACGTTATGGATAAACTAGCTATTCTGGAAAAATATATTATGTCATGTGAAAACCAGCGGAAAAAAACTATTACGTTATGGAAAACCAGCTTTTCTGGCAAAACACCAACTATGACGTTATGGAAAACCAGTTTTTCTGGCAAAAAAAAAAACCATGACGTTATGGAAAACCAGAGTTTTAGAGCATCTACTCCGCATGAAACGAGGATGTGAACTTTAGCTTTGCAGAAGAAACTGACAACGACTGAGAGTTTTACAACAACAGTGAGGAGGGTAGCTAGAGGAAAACAGAAAGAATAATTAGAGTCTGGATATCATCATATCAAGATCGACAGAGGCAGTCATTTGAAGAAATTCAAAGTTTATTTCCCGACATGTTAAAAAAATAAAACGGGAAATGCATTGCAACCCCAACGATTATGTACGGCTTGATATTCGGCATTCATCTTTGGATTCTAACATTTGGGTTGGATCTACGCAGCCAAAGAATCTCTATGCAGTGTAGTGTCGTGAATGTAGTGAATAGAAATAAACACAAGTGTTACCTGCTTCCCTCTCACACAAGGTAAGAATAAAAGAAAAAACCCAAGAAAGCTCCGAAATTCATCATTCATCGGAAGATGCCCAATCCTAAAGCCAGTGACCTACCACTTTATCTCTTACGCTTAGCTAAATTTCCTAACAAAAATATCGCTAAACTCATCGTGAAGATATATGTTTTGAAATATATCAAAACACCAAATACCCCTTCCAAGGAAACAAAGACTCTAGTCAAAACAAAGATTAGCTGTAACAAGAATGGAATGAAAATGGAACGAGACATGTGGGGACCCAAGGGGAGTTCCAGAACCAGTGATACAGCTTTCCCCAGCTTTTGTCAAACCTTTGGTGAAATTTCACGTTTTACCCCCTTAATAACATCAACACCTAAACAAAAATATAAATGTCCATATTGCCCCTTGTAATGGAATTTCAAACGTACTTGCAATCATTACAAAGAGACTGCTCATCACGGGCGTCTTAACCTCTTACAACCGACAGATTAAAGCTATAGAAAGGATGCGAAATGTGCTACGAGACCCATATCTTTTCATCATACCTCACATAGAAAAGTATGAATCCCGATTAAGACGCCAATTACCGCTCTTACAAACCTTATTCATCCCTTTTTATTAATCCAAATTAAAGAGAGAGGCTTTAAAATCTTTAAACATTTGTGAGATCGTCGAAAATATATTGAAAGGAATGATCCTTCTAACTCCTGCTCAAAAGTGACAACTAGATTATAAAAAACACATCTTAAGACGCATGGTGCAGCCGCAGTGCCTTGAAAAACGAAGAGCTTTACTCGTCAACCAGAAAGGGGGATTGGCTTTGTGGAATTAGGAAAATTTGCAAATATCCCTGTAGAAAACCATAAGTCGTAAAATGGTATTAGTACATGGGGATATCAGGAATGAACCGAAAGGAAAATTACCCCCACCGCCCGAATTTCAATCGACCATCTGCTTTCAAAGTGAATCGGATGACATTGGACATCAAGATGATTTAACTGCCGAGGAAAAAAGTGGCTTTGCATGAGCATCAACTCCTTTGATAATATTTACAACAAGATCGATAACAAATCATCTCCGACGTCGGGGGAGGGGATCAGCAGGTACTAATGAATTAGAAGAACATATGATCAAAATGTTTAGGAAAACATATCAAAAGAAAGCTAGTTTATCACTCGATCACTTCAAGAAATCCAAAGTATTAACTTGGAATGAAGAAGGGGAAATCAAAAACAGGGGCCGTAAGGTTCCCGATTAAAATACCGTGGATTTAATCAGCGAATGACAGAGGCAAAATCCTTTAAACACCGCCCGGATTACAGCAATTTGTTCAAGACTTAAAAGAAACGAACACCTCTAAAGGATATGTGACCAATTGTGATGGCATCACGGTGATGGACAGTTTCGGAAAAATCAGTTCCCCAAAGCCTATAGATGAAGCTTCGAGATTTCACAAATCTTTCTATGAAATTTCGAGACGAATTATGATCAATGAAAATATCAGGGACGCTGGCGAAAAGACATCGCGTGAAATCAGGAAATCGTTAGCTCTACGATGAAAAAATACGGAACAGATATTTCATATATAAGCCTTATTACGATTATGGAGGTATAAAAGCTTTGTATCGTCAAGTGTATAAATTAGATCATGCGACTACATATGCCAAATCAAAAATCAAAAAAAAATATTAAAGAACTATTAGTAAACTTGAATTCGCAAAACTTTTCTCAAATCAACAACATCAAACGTATGACCTCTCAACATTTTACACGACCATTCCTCTCGATAAATTAAAGACTAGACTTCTTGACATCATAGACAGTTGCTTCTTCAACAAAAATGGAAAACGGAAATAATCATATCTAGTGGTCAGTCATCCAAAAAATTGTTTTGTTAAACACCACTCTGATTTCACGCACAAGTACTCTGAAGTTGAAATTTAAAAAAATATGCTGGGGTTCCTCATTGACAATATCTTCGTGATCTTTGGTTACCAGGCTTCAAGACCATAAACTGAGAATATTCAAAAGTCTAAATTGTAAATCCAGCTAACTTTTGAAATAGTTTTCTTAAATCTGCAGTGTTTTTTAACATTTGCGCTGGATAAATCTTAAGATATAAGTAATCAAAATTTTGACTTAAGTTTATTTTCAGTTTATGGTCTTCTAACAATCTATTGGAATTCTCATGGGAACGAATTATGCTCCTTTGTTAACTGAGCTGTTTTATATTCCTTATATGGGATTGATCACTTGTCGTTATCTTTACCTTTCATGAAGCAAAATTTATTCAAAAACTTCTACGCGATAAGAAAAAATCTTTTGCTGAGGCCTTAACTTTAACATTTAGATATATCGACGACGTTTTATTTATTAACAATAATAACTTTCATTCAAATGTCGATTCGATATATCACTTTGAACTCGAAATAAAAGACACCACAGAGTCGTCCACTTCTGCTTCATACTTGGATATTTTATTGAAAGTAGATATTAACGACAAACTAACAGCTACAGTTTATGAAAAAGGGATGATTTCAGCTTCTCCATCATTAACTTCCCATGTTTATGTAGCAATATTCCATGATCACCTGCAGATGGTGTTTATATCTCTCAACCGATTCGATACGCAAGAGCTTGTTCTGCGTATGGTCGGTTTTTAAATCGACACAAGCTACTGACAAACAAGCTGATGGTACAAGGATTTCAACAGCATTCGAGCATTTTATGGTCGTTATAACGATTTAGTTTGCCATTACAACTTATCATTGGGTGCAATGCTGTCTGACGTATTTCATACCGATTGTTAGGCCGTTCTTGGCACACTAATTTTGACTGTGGATAACTCCATTTAACTGATCAAGACATAGGGCTCACTGCTAATATGACTAGTCGCCAGGGGATGCTTACTCCTTTGAGACACCTAATCCCACATCTGGCTTGTCCAGGGGTTCGTGTTTGCCCAACTCATTATTTTACATTGCTTATAGGAGTTATGAGATTGATCACTGTTCGTTATCATGACGTTTTCTTTATTTTCCCATTATGTTTGTTAAAGGGGATGTCCAATGTTTCCTTGGTAAAAAGCTGAAACTCTGGAAATGCGATGCTCTTGTGAAGATGGAAAATGAAAAGCACACTCGAAGATATCGAATAGGTCGCGAAGGAAAGGCAGATCTCAAATACATAAATCCTGAAAACAACCCATCATGCATGTATTATAGAGACCATTTGCCTACTTTGACATACGGTACGCTAAGTTGTTTATTTATTCAACAAAAGTTTTAGAAACAATGATGTATATGACTTGTCATTACAAATTATATTTCAGAAACTGTGAAAACTGGAATGAGAGTTATTCCTGATCCTCATCGATTAATCAAAGCCATCCTAGGAACAATTGTTAACGTTAAGTTAATTAAGTTATTTTCTATACATTGCGGTAGTAATAATATTTTCCACAATGACTTGTACATGTCATATTTAAGAAATGAAACTAAAATAGTTATAAGATCAAGGGAGGAATATTGAAACCCTGTGCTGCTGTATTGTCTAGATACATGTATATCAGTTTGAATTTTACAGACAATCAAACACAATTCAGAGGAAAACATAAAGAATATGATAAATGATGGAATTAAGGTACAATTCGATGACGGTTCTTCAGAAATCATCCGAGATCCAGGAAACCTAAGATTGTACGACAATGGACAAACCGGTAAAGTATTGAGCACATTGTATAAAATATTAAATGATATGTTGGTGCAATCCTGTCATTCCATATTTGATTTTGTGAACATTGTCAATTTGTTATTCCGCAATGATTATTTCAAAATGTGCTTTACATTTTCAAAATTCGTCGACATACAACCAATGAAAGGTGAAGATAACGAACAGCGATCAATCTCATAACTCCTATAAGAAATACAAAATAGATAGTTGGGTAAACATGGACCCCTGGACACACCAGAGGTGGATCATGTGCCTAGGAAGAGTAAGTACCCCTTGTCGACCGGTCACACCCACTATGAGCCCTATATCCTGATCAGGTAGAAAGAGTTATCCGTAGTTAAAACCAGTGTGCCAAGAACGGCCTAACAGTCAGTATGAAACATGTCAGACAGCATTTGACCCAATGGTAGGGTCAAATCACTCTCCTCATCAAAATGACTTATTTGAATCATGTGTTAACCAGTGGACGTAGCATAGTCGTTAGATTACTCTATTCAAAACTTGTAAGTCCAGGGTCGATTCTCATCTCGTGAATGTTGCAGTTTCGGTGGGTGTTCGTATGATAAAGACCATACTCACTGCTATAAACCATTAGTCTTTTTTTCTCTTCACATAAATTTCTATTCGAGGGTGTACAAAAGATTTCTAATACATGTAGCTATATATTTGGTCATAGTGGATTTAATTTTCATAGATGACAATAAGCATGTTATACAATTTGTATTATGAAGATTCACATTTGTTTAAAGCATGAGTCACGTGGCCGGGGTAGGCACACGAAAGGGTTCAAAATTGTAGATAGGAATATTATTTATCTATCCTTTAAAATATTCTGAAGAGTTATTTCCAATAAAGAGCGAAATCATTTCCTTACAATAATATCAAAGTATCCTGAAAAACTGTAGATCCATATTCGTCACAATACGACTTCTAAGTGAAGGGTTACTATAAGGGAATGAGAGACCGAGTGCCACGAAAGGTCAAAATCGGCCCATTCTTTGAATTAAATAAAATTGTCAAAATTTAATCTTTGGGCATTGTACTTCATGTAAAAATGATATATAGCATGGTATCACTTCCTTTGTAGAAAAGGGTTACTTGGAAAGTTGCCTTTGTATAACGTTGAATCGGTAGACAAGACATAACGACATTAGCATATATGTCTAATTAATGTTCAACTAAAATACTTAAAGACTAGACTGTATGGTACAGAAGGTAGAAATGAATTGTTTTAATAATGTGTATAAACAAAATATCATAATGTGTTCAGTAGTTCTTCATAAACAATATTCTTACTTAACTTTATTTATCAGTATTTTAAAGTTTACGGCTTTCAGATTTTGGAACGCAGTTCGCAGTTCACTATTCGCAATTCAATAGCGAACTGCATTCCAGAACCCAGTTCGCAATTCAAATTTCTATATGCATAAAACAACACCACACTGGAATTATAAGGATGGGACGCCAGTTACCAACCCCAAACACTGTGAAGAAATGTTGATGGTAATCTCTCTAATTACGGAGATCCGCCCCCCCCCCCAATTTTATGCATAACGCATTACACTTAGTGAATAAACATCGGGTTCGGAAATTATCGAAGACCCCTACCCCGGGGACTGAAATTTTTATGGTAGGGTATTAGTGGTCCTCTCCCACAACTGTGAAGAAATGCTGATGTTACTTTCTTTAGTTATGGAGATCCGCTTATCCGACATTTTTAAATAACGCATTACACTTAGTGAATAAACATCGGATTCGGAATTATCGAAGACCCCTACCCCAGGGACTGAAATTTTGGTGGTAGGGTATTAGTGGTCCTCTCCCACCACTGTGAAGAAATGGTGATGTTACTCTCTCTAATTACGGAGATCCGCCCCTCCACCTTTTATGCATAACGCATTACACTTAGTGAATAAACATCGGGTTCGGAATCATCAAAGACCCCTACCCCGGGGACTGAAATTTCTGTGGTAGAGTATTAGTGGTCCTCTGCCACCACTGTGTAAAAATGGTGATGGTACTCTTTCTAGTTACGGAGATCCGCCCCTCCAATGTTTATGCATAACGCATTACACTTAGTGAATAAACATCGGGTTTGGAATTATCGAACACCCCTACCCAGGGGTCTGAATTTTTTATGGTGGGATGTTGGTTGTCCTCGCCCATCACTGTGAAGAAATGGTGATGTTACTCTCTTTAGTTATGGATATACGCCCTTCCGATATTTTTATATCACGCATTACAGTTAGTGAAAAAACATCGGGTTCGGAATTATCGAAGACCCCTACCACGGGGACTGAAATTTTGGTGGTAGGGTATTAGTGGTCCTTTCCCACCACTGTGAAGAAATGGTGATGTTACTCTCTCTAGTTACGGAAATCCGCCCGTCCAAGTTTAATGCATAACGCAGTACACTTAGTGAATAAACATCGGGTCGGAATCATCGAAGACCCCTATCCAAGGGACTGAATATGATGGAACTAATTATGTTAAACAGCGCATTTGTCAGAGAGAGAGAGAGAGAGAGAGAGAGAGAGAGAGAGAGAGAGAGAGAGCACATCGGTAAATATTAAATATCCCTATTACATGTACATGTTGTACATGTATGCTTGTCGTCTACTGAATATACTAATTCGCATTCAAAACAGGAATTGTCTGCAAGTAGCATTATTTAAATATAGAATTTAAGAATATTTTGCGGAAGAAAAAAGACTAAAAGAAAAAAATTCAAAACCAGTTTTCCTCAAAAACATAATATTTAGTGTTTGGTATCGTTGGAATTGACTCAAAATGCGGAAAAACAATATAAGTATCGGGGGGGGGGGTGACATCACGCCCCCTTAAAATTCCACCCTTATCATGATTATTTGGCCTGCGGCACATTTTCACATCTCCTGCAAGGCGCCCGTGGCCAGTAGAAAGCTCCTAGAAGCTATGTGTATTCGCAAATAACACACAATGTAGATCGCGGAGGGCACGGTGTATCTCCGTGGATTTTCCACCGTGGTCTTTCCACAGTGAGGAGTATATAACTCGTGTCGTGTACTGAAATGTAGCGTCATAATTAAGGCTAATAACAACTTAATCTTTGAAGAAACCGCTAAATGAGTATGAAGACAAGTAAGTGGATCCCTAAGGTTATCATTTTCCGCCCTTAGTATGGGCCTGTAGGGGTACCACCTGGGGTCTTCCAAAGGTGGAACCACTTTTCAGACCTTTCTAGTAAATGACGAAAGGGTGTTGGAATAAAACAAAACTGATAAAGGGTAAAGAACAATGACGCTAAATATATAGAACCCATAGAAGGAGTCCCATTACCTGGGGCCTCATAAAGGTGGGGCCACCTTTCAGACCTCTCTAATAATTGAATATTTGGTAATGAAAGAAAATAAAGGTGATAGACGGATAGAGAACAACAAAGTCAAACATATACAACATTTCAAAGGTCACATAGGCCTATAAGGACGATTGAGCTTACCTGAAAGTTCTTGAATTTTCATCATGTAGGGTCATAATAAAGTCTACCCCAGTACATGTAATAACAAATTAATCTTTGAAAAGTACGCCAAAACAGTATGCAGGCAAGGAAGGGGATCCCGTGGACTATCATTTTCCGCCCTCAGTTTTGGACTGATGGGGTACAACCTTACGCCTCGATCCCAAGGGTGGGGCAAACATTTCAGACTTTTCTTATGTTTGAATATTGGGTGATAGATGAAAACAATTTTGATATAAGGATAGAGGGCAACGAAGTCACAAATATAAAACCCTTCAAATAGGCCTTTAAGGGTAATTGAGCTCACCTGAAAGTTCATGATTTTCCATCATGTAAGATCACATATAAGGAAGACTAATAACAACTAAAACGTTGAAGTGTCCACAAAAAGAGTATGGGGGTAAGAAGGGGAAACCCTAGGACTATCATTTTCCGCCCTCAGTTTGCTACTGCTGGGGTCCCACCTAGAGCCTTCCGAGTCTCGTTCCATTTTCAATGCTCTTTAATGATTAATTATGGGGTACTTAAACTCCAGACCACGGAGTTATCTCCATGGGGGATTGCAAAGTATATGTTTCTCTGCAGTACTCTGGTCTGCCGCTATTTTGTCGGAGTGTTTTAGTTTAGTTTAAATTATTCAATTTGAATTAAATTGAGGTTTAGTAATTGTTTTAGACAGATAGAAAAAATTATTTAGACATTTTGTAATAAAAATGTAGTAGCTTTGTATATTTTTGTGTATGAGGGTGATGCATTTGTCTATGGATGAGATATCTTCTTTGTTGGGCTTGTGGCCCTCCCCAGATACCCCAGCGGTATCGCGACATAACCCCATATCCCCGTACTTCCACATGAGTAGGTTGGGAGGCAATGTTTGCTTTAGTTTAGACAACCCGCGGAGTGGAAGTGCCCATGGCGGTATGATAGACCCTAAGTGATTATTTCTCTCCGTCCTTTTTGTTTGAAGGAGGGGGTGAAAGGTTATGGGGTGGCAATTGTAGGGGTGAGGTTTCTGGTCCCCAGTTCATTTTTCAGAAGATTGACAGTTTAGATTTTAGATGGGGATCCATGGTGTAGGTGCGACTCCCCAAATAACTTGATTAGTTTCGCTTCGCCTAAGAAAAGTTCTAGATTTAGGGAGTTAGATAGGTTGGCTGACGACTACTCGTCTCCCATGGGGGAGGGGGTCAGTTATGCCCGATATCCCAGTGAGACCTACTACGACTATACAGTCGTGGGTTACATACCCAGTTCTGGGAATCTTCCAGAGTATCATACCCCAATCACCGCATCCCTTCATTCCAGTGTTGGAGAAATCAGCCCAATCCCCTCACCGCCAGCATATCCCTACACCAAGGCTGTATCCCCTAGTTGCCCTGTTGTTAGAGCCGGGGTTATTCTTAGAACTCACCAGGTCCTGAAGTCCCTCCATTGTCCTGATCTCAAAGGATCCTCTGGCCCTCTACCATGCAGTACAACATCGCAAAAGCTACGCAATTCATTTCCCTGACTCTAGGTCTGGGGGAGTGACCAGTACGCCTTATCCTTGGTATCCCTGTGGTTTGTGGATATGCGGGCACATATATGCACCACATCGTTGCCATGACCGTCTTTTATCATTAGCAGGGGCCATCTTCTCATTTTCAGGCACAGCCTTGTAACCACTGTTTATAGGGAGAGGGAGAGGGGGTAGAGTAGCCAACGTTTCGTCCCATTTACATTTAGGTGAACCAGAATCACAAACGCTTTTCTCCAAGCGTTCCACCCGGGGGCTATCCCAAGTACACCCCCCCGTCCAGGTCCCCGGTACTCTTATGCAGGGGAAAATGCGATTGGCAAAGGTAGAAACTCGCCTAGGTACACGGATCTGCGGTATGATGGGAAATCTACTTGGAAATCCTTCTTCCACAAGATTGTTCAGCTACATGCAGCTTGCAATCAACAATTGAAAGAGATGGAGCATCACAACAAATTTTACTTCTCCTTAAATGACACTTCGAGCGACTATTACACCTTGTTGTTGGAGATGGACGATAACCCCTCACTGGCTGAGATCTTGAGACGTTTCGAGAAGCGCTTCAAATCGTCAGTGCATGCATCAAATGAATTTCCAGTCAGTTTCTCGGTGTGGGAGAATCGCTGAACCAGTGGGCGGACCGGGTCCTCACCTTAGCGATACATGTTTTTCCATTTGTGCCTGATGTGCATTCATATTTCATTGCTCGGCTGTTTTATAGTCGAGGATCGAGATGCAGTTTTGTACGCCCTGGATGGTATATCTAAGACTGTAAAGGAAGCTACATGTATGGACAGGATGCAGTACTACCAGCATTACCGATAAACCAAGTCAATTTAAGCTGATGAAGGAAATGAGGATGGTAGTCCAGGAGGAGGTCCAGCAACCGGTGGGAACAATGTCATTGAAGGATTTACGGGACATGTCTGAGAAATGAGGAACTGGAGAAGGAACTGCGGGGCAAAATCCTTCCCCCAGATGTACCATTCATCACTGTAGGGCATGAACAGAAACCCCCGGGTGTTTCAAGTGTGGGGCTGTTGTCTATTTCAAGAGGGGCTGACCGTAGCTCAATTATAAGGATGCACCTAGAAGGCAACGGTGAAGCCTAGGGAAAATTCCAAGACAGGGAGCGACGATCCATCCACCATTGGCTAAAGAGGGGTCTATCCACGGGGATGTATTGATGCTGACACCGGAGCGCTCTTCGCAAAGGTCCACGATATTCGTATTGGACACTGGAAAAGCAAAAAAAAGCTCATTGCACGAGTCATCGGGAAAAAGGGACAAACATGCACTCAATTGTGTGCGTCATTTAAAGAGCAACAGGATCCGAGTCCGGTTCCTGGAGGCACCAGAGGAGAAGGAGGAATCTGGATACTAAATCATTGGGTGGGAAGACGACAAGTTCGAAGCCTTCTCCATGGATGAGTCATGTGTCCCAGACAGGTTCGAATTCCCATAGGATATTGCAGTGCCATAGCTGAAAGGGTTTGGAGAAAGGGACCTGGAGTATTAACCTGATCAGAAGATGTCACCTGTTCAGAAGGAGGACGTGGATAATGAGACACTTGAGAAATGCCCGGAAGCAGCGACGCAGAAAGTTTCTCATCCAGAGGAGAAAAATGGGTTGGAGATGGTTTTTGGCTAAGCAGCGGAGGAGACGGATGACATGCCCTGTTAGCATGCTTCTGGGCCCTACCGATACTTCTTTGCCCCCGTTGGGCAATTACGCCTGACCACATGATCCATTGTAGAAATGACAATCCAGGGAGTGTAACTGCAAGCAGTAGTGAACACAGGTAATAAGATCAGTGTTAATTTCACCATTGTCTAGGAGGAACTTGATCCCAAGTCGCTCATAAAGCAACATGACTGTCACCATTGTGAAGGCTGGCGAAAAACGCAAGGATGAGAGGATTTATCACCGGTCCCGTGGATATACGCCTAGGAAATGTGGAAGACAGTTTTCAAGCCTATTTGGCTCCCCTAGAGAATCATATTATATAGGAATGGAGCTCCTGCATCATCACAAAGCTCGCCTGGATTTAAAATTTGGTACTCATTTGGAAAGGAGAAAGTCTCCGTGACGTTTGGGCTTTCTGGGGAGAAACAGGAGGCCCAATTCTCTATGACCAAAACAGTCCAGTTTTCATATGCCAAGTTGATATTTGCCTTCGTTATGACAATATATTATCTAAGATTAGGAACTTTCAGGTGAGCTCAATTCCCCATAAAGACATATGCTAAACCTTTCGAGGGTTCCATAGGTTTGTCTTCGTTGTTCTCCATCCGTGTATCAGTTTCATTTTGTTCGAACACCATATTCAACTATTAAAGAGGTCTAAAAATTGGAAACACCTTCGCTAACCCTTCTATCCAAAACTAAGGGCAAAAAGGAGAGCCCAAGGGATTCCCTTCCTTGCATCCACACTCCTTTTGTGGACCTTTCAAATATAAGTAGGGGTTTTTGATGATTCCGAACCCGATGTTTATTCTAAGCGTGTTATATTTTATCAATAACAATTGAAGGGCAATCTCCAAGAGAAAGAACCATTACCTTTTCTTCACAGTACTAGGGGTAGACCACTAATACCCTAACTCCAACTTCTCATTCCCCGGGGTAGGGGTCTTCGATGATTCCCAACCCTATGTCTATTCACTAAGTGTGATTCAATATGTTAAAAGTTGGAGGAGCGAATCTCCGTAACCAGAAGAAGTAACATCACCATTTCTTCATAGTGGTGGGAGAGGACCCCTAATACCCTTCCACTAAAATTTCAGTACCTGGGGTAGAGGTCTTCGATGATACCGAACCCGATGTGTATTCACTTAGTGTATTGGGTTGTGCATAAGAAATGGAAGGGCAGATCTCCGTAACTAGAGAGAGTAACATCACCATTTCTTCACAGTGGTGGGAGACGACCACTAACACCCTTCTCCCAAAATTTCAGTCCCCTAGGTACGGGTCTTCGATGATTCCGAACCCCATATTTATTCACTTGTGTAAAGCATTATGCATACAAATTTAAGGGGTGGATCTCCGTAACTAGAGAGTAACATCACTATTTCTTCACAGTGGTGGGAGAGGACCACTAATGCCCTACCCCCAAATTTCAGTCCCCGCGGTAGGGGTCTTCGATGATTCCGAACTCGATGTTTATTCACTAAGTGTAATGCGTTATTTAAAAATGTCGGAGGAGCGCATCTCCATAAATAAAGAGAGTAACATCACCATTTCTTCAAAGTGGTGGGAGAGGACCACTAATACAATACCACAAAAATCTCAGTCCCCGGGGTAGGGGTCTTTGATGATTCCGAACCCGATGTTTATTTACTTAGTGTAATGCATTATGCATAAAAATTGGAAGGAAGGATCTCCGTAACTAGAGAGAGTAACATCACCATTGCTTCACAGTGGTGGGAAAGGACCACTAATACCCTTCCACAAAAAAAATCAGTCCCCGGGGTAGGGGTCTTCGATGATTCCAAACCCGATGTTTATTCACTAAGTGTAATGCGTTATTTAAAAATGTCGGAGGAGCGGATCTCCATAACTAAAGAGAGTAACATCACCATTTCTTCATAGTGGTGGGAAAGGACCACTAATACCCTTCCCCCAAAATTTCAGTTCCCGGGGTAGGGGTCTTCGATGATTCCAAACCCGATGTTTATTCACTTAGTGTAATGCATTATGCATAAAACATGGAGGCAAGGATTTCCGTAACTAGAGAGAGTAACATCACCATTTCTTCATAGTGGTTGGAGAGGACTAATAACACCCTTCTCCCAAATTTTCAGTCCCCGGGGTAGGGGTCTTCGATAATTCCGAACCCGATGTTTATTCACTAAGTGTAATGCATTATGCATAAAAATTGAAGGGGAAAATCTCCGTAACTAGAGAGAGTAACATTTCTTCACAGTGGTTGGAGAGGAACATCAATACCCAACCACCAAAATCTCAGTGTCCTGCGTAGGGGTCTTCGATGATTTTGAACCCGATGTTTATTCACTAAGTGTAATGCGTTATGCATAAAACTTGGAGGGGCGGATCTCTGTAACTAGAGAGAGTAGCATTACCATTTCTTCACAGTGGTGGAAGAGGACCACTAATACCCTACTACAAAAAAATCACTTCCCGGGGTAGGGGTCTTCGATGATTCCAAACCCGATGTTTATTCACTAAGTGTAATGCGGTATGCATAAAACTTGGAGGGGCGGATCTCCGTAACTAGAGAGAGCAACAATATCATTTCTTCACAGTGGGGGAAGAGGACCACTAGTACCCTACTACAAAAATTTCAGTCCCCGGGGTAGGGGTCTTCAATGATTCCAAACCCGATGTTTATTCACTAAGTGTAATGCGTTATTCATAAGAATTGGAGGGGCGGATCTCCGTAATTAGAGAGAGTAATATCACCATTTCTTCACAGTGGTTGGCGAGGACCACTAATACCCTACCACAAATAGTTCAGTCCAATTGGTAGGGTTATTTGATGATTCCGAACCCGATGTTTATTCACTAAGTGTAATGCATTATGCATAAAACTTGGAGGAGCAAATCTCCGTAATTCGAGATAGTAACATTACCATTTCTTCACAGTGGTGGAATAGGACTACTAATACCCTACTACAAAACTTTCAGTCCCCGGGGTAGGGGTCTTCGATGATTACGACCCCGTTGTTTATTCACTAAGTGTAATGCATTATGCATGAAACTTGGAGGGGCGGATCTCCGTAGCTAAAGAGAGTAACATCAACATTTCTCCACAGTGGTGGAAGAGAACCACTAGTACCCTACTACAAAAATTTCATTTCCAGGGGTAGGGGTCTTCGATGATTCCGAACCCGATGTTTATTCACTAAGTGTAATGTGTTATTCATAAAAATTGCAGGGGCGGATCTCCGTAACTAGAGAGAGTAATATCACCATTTCTTCACAGTGGTTGGCGAGGACCACTAATACCCTACCACAAATAGTTCAGTCCCATGGGTAGGGTTGTTTGATGATTCCGAACCCGATGTTTATTCACTAAGTGTAATGCATTATGCATAAAACTTGGAGGGGCAGATCTCCGTAATTCGAGATAGTAACATTACCATTTCTTCACAGTGGTGGAATAGGAACACTAATACCCTACCACTAAAATTTTAGTCCCCTTGGTAGGAGTCTTCGATGATTCCAAACCCGATGTTTATTCACTAAATATAATGTGTTATGCATAAAACTTGGAGAGGTGGATCTCCGTAACTAGATAAAGTAACATCACCATTTCTTCACAGTGGTGGAATAGGAACACTAATACCCTACCACTAACATTTTAGTCCCCTTGGTAGGGGTCTTCGATGATTCCAAACCCGATGTTTATTCACTAAGTGTAATGCGGTATGCATAAAAATTGGAGGGGCGGATATCCGTAACTAGAGAGAGGGTAACATCAGCATTTCTTCACAGTGGTGGGAGAGGACCACTAATACCCTACCACAAAAATTTCAGTCCCCGGGGTAGGGGTCTTTGATGATTCCGAACCCGATGTTTATTCACTAAGTGTAATGCGTTATGCATAAAACTTGGAGGGGCGGATCTCCGTAACTAGAGAGATTACCATCAGCATTTCTTTACAGTGTTTGGGTTTGGTAACTGGCACCCCATCCTTTTAATTCCAGAGTGGTGTTGTTTTATGCATATAGAAATTTGAATTGTGAACTGTGTTCTAGAATGCAGTTCGCTATTGAATTGCGAATAGTGAACTGCGAACTGCGTTCCAAAATTTAATTGCCGCATTGAGCATTGTATCAAAAATGTATACTGAAATGTACAACCTGTATACTAATCAGGGGCGGATTCAAAAGTAGTTATGACTCATAATATATATGTCCTTGTTTAGTCAAATGAGGATGGGTGTGAACAGCCACCATGACACACACCCATAACACTTTTGCTTTAAATTGTTCAACACAAAGTGGATGTTTGCAACGCCCAACCCCAATATAAATCCACCACTACTGTTGAATTCATTACACCAATAATCAAATTGCGTGCACCAAAATTAAAAAAGGTACTAAAATCTTACATAGCACTCGATTATTTTGCACCGGAATCAAGAATAATATTTTTTTCATACATGTGAGTATTATGATAAACGAAAATAAAGTTAAAGAAATAAATAAAAATATTAGATTTAATTATTAGCGTGTCTTCGTATTTGTTTTAATTGTTCTCTGATATTCAAAGTAAGTAACTCAAAGAAACATTCATGTAGGCATTTACCACAGACACCTAAAGTATGGATACCACTACCCTCCCCTCCCCTGCTGATTTCTTTTCGGTGAGAAATTCTCCGAAATGTGGGCAATCCCTGTATATCTGTCTATCAAGGTTATGTATTTTTATCATATCAGTAGAAGGTCAAGCTCTAAAGCTTGAAACAAGCATTGAACTATTGAAAAGAGATAGACAGGAAACCTTCATATTTCCTCAGATGCTTGGATAAAAGAACACTCCCGCTTTTCCAAATAACCTTCATGAGTTGATTTATTTCTTGTTTGGATAAATATCTTTCTAATGCATGTCAAAATATCTTGCATACCCCTAAAATCCAAAATAAGCCTTTTAAAATACCTCACTGGTATTTATAACATTCTGGTAGGGGTGAAATCAAACACCTGTTCATATTGGAGAGAAATTATCGTAGCAAAATGAATATAAGGCTCATGGCGGGTGTGACCGGTCAACAGGGGATGCTTACTCCTCCTAGGCACCTGATCCCACCTCTGGTGTGTCCAGGAGTCCGTGTTTGCCCAATTATTTATTTTGTATTGCTTATAGAAGTTATGAGATTGATCACTGTTCGTTATCTTCACCTTGCATAAATAAAAATAAAATCGGGGAAGGAGGGGTAGTAGTATTCATACATTGGTGCCTGTGGCATTTAGAGTAAGTTCCCTTTCTGAGATCGACTGTTCGTTTATAGACCCCAACAGAAATATCCATTGAATACACAATAAATGTAATATGGATTTTTCCGGAAAGTAAGTTTTAAGCCCCCCTTTTAAATAACTTACTTCAAGGTAATATTACCTTTTGATGATCAAAATAATGTTCGGTTTTTGTTTGTGTTTTAATGTCACACGTAGGCCTACGGTTGGTGTAATAATCTGGCATAATATTTCGTTATTTACTAAATCATTCGCTTTTAAGGAACATAATTATGTCAGGATAATGCTTGTTATATTGAAGATTATGGATACATAGCAAGACTTTGTTCATTTGCACTTTAGGTCTACAAAAATGTAACTCGAATTTTCTGTACCATGTTTATTGACAGTGGATATAACATTTTCTGCACATTTTCAGAGAGTGGTGGTGCATAATTTGCTGAGCCCTCCTACTCACTAATACTAGCTAGGTCTACATTTATTGTATCAGAGTGTTTGCAGACTTTAACTTACGTGACATTCAGTAACCTAAATTCACAATCCTGACTACACTGACACTTTTAAAGGGTTTTTTGGTAGGAAATATTGGTTGAGTATAGAGAATATACCTTCTTTATAAATTCCTCCAAGACAGGCTACATATCAAATTAATCGTGTACAAACTGCCAGTTGCGTTTATCGAGTTATCTCCCTTCACTGTAAAGGAATTTGTGCGAGTTAAACATCAATTTATAAACAAAATAAAACAGTAAAACAAGATTGTTGGTGTGAAGTCTTTTATTATCTTATTTATATTTTCAACATTTCAGGTAAACTGGGCTTGTAAGCTAAAGCATACACTGAACAAGTATTGATATTGTTGATTATTGCATGTCTTCAAGTATTATCGATGATGATCATCTCGAATTTATGTTTCATTCCTAGATCACAAATGTACAAAACACTTTTCAAAATAACTGGGATATAATTTTCCTTTGTTAAACATATACGGTACCAATTTAAATGCACCAGATGCGCATTTCGATAAATAATGTATATTCTCTTCAGAGTATTAATCTGCCATGTTCCAATGTTTTGAAAGGACAGGTCCATTTTGCAGATGAAAAACTATCATTATTTGATGCCTAATTCATGTTTATCAAAGACCTAAAAGAAGATATTTCCACATGGCCACATTCATCGAACAAAGTAAATCCGACATTTATTCGTGCATTTTTCATTTCTTTACCCAAGTCATAATTTTTCGAATGATGTCACAATCACCGGTTTACCTGATCAAGATAAAGGGCTCACGGTGAGTGTAAGCGGTCAAATTGGGATGCTTACTCCTCCGTGGTTTGCCCGACTATCTATTTTACATTGTTTATAGAAGTTATCAGATTGATCACTGTTGGTTATCTTCACCTTTTGTGTGGCCAAACTCAAATTTTGAATCAAAGTTCCAAAGTAGAAAGTACAAACGTCTTATAACTCCTACAGTAATACAAAATAAATAGTTGGGCAAACACCGACCAGAGGTGGGATCAGGTGCCTAGGAGGAGTAAGCATCCCTTGTCGACCGGTCACAACCTCCGTGAGCCCTATATCCTGATTAGGTAAACGGAGTTATGCATGTTATGATATGCACTACATAGTTATGGCGTCACAGAATTGAGATTTGGATAAAAATACATTTGCTACGATGTATATTGACAATATTTAGTGCAATATATGTTCTTAAGTTTGGGTTACTTGTTCATGAAATACAAGGCGATTTTGACATTTCGTGGCTCTAGCTCTTATGCACAGGATTAAAAATCAAAGCGTTTTGAAATCTTTTTTTTCTAAGATCCACAGTGACACATTGTTTTAGATTATACCTACATACCTTTACCTGCATGACTTTAAAACGTTTCTTTTGATTCGGGTTTAATTTATAGGGGCTGTACATGGAGCATATTGCAAAACATGCTGTGACGGAACATTCATCACGGGAATTCGTTGGAAGTGTACAGAATGCTCTGATTTTGACCTTTGTACAGCGTGCTATATGAATGATGAGGATGATATCAATCATATTTACCAACGAATTGTTCAGGAAGGTGCAAGGTACTAAATTGCAAGGTTACTGAAAGTCACAGATGTGTAATTCAAGTTACATTTAGTAACTTTTAATTTAGAATCAATAATGAAAGGAATAGATAAATCTGAACAATTTGTAGTGAATGCATTGAATTCGTGAGGAGATTAATGCTTAATGACGTACATCAATACTCCGTCGAAGTCATCTTCATTTTTCATATATTTATTGATCTATTTTCTTCTATTCCATTTTAGTGAAACGCTTAAAACATCAAGAAAAAACATTACCGGAAGCAGAGAGAGTCTGTTAGGAATATTTGTGGGGACAGAAGTTACTGCACTTGACGGTGTGTTTCTATAATATATAGAATGATGAAACAGACAGAAATGTATATTTAAAACTTTTTCACTGCGACTTTCAAAGTGTCGTCAGAAGTCAAACATCAACAACCGTTTCACATTTACAGAGATTTGGAAATGTAGACATTTACGGAAATGAATTCATAAGGTTTTGGCTCTAATTGTTTACCTGAAAGGTGAAGATAATGAACAGTGATCAATATCATAACTCCTATAAGCAATACAAAATAAAGAGTTCGGCAAACACGGACTGCTGGATATAATAGAGGTGGGATCAGGTGCCTAGGAGGAGTAATTATCCCCTGTCGTGTGGTCACACCCGTTTTGAGCCCTGGCGGCCGTTTCACTAACCGATCGTAGATCGTAAACGTACGATTACGTTTACGATTATTTGACGCGCACGTATACGAGCGTTTCACGAAACCTATCGTAGTCGTAACACTTACGATTGCGATTTACGTCTGACTTTTTAGGACTCTTTTCTCTACGGAGGTAGTTTTAAAATTAAACCCATTATGGAAAGAAATATCCATTCATTATTTCCTTATGATTTTTAAACATATCCTTATTGTCTGCAGCGACCAATGCAAGTTGTCAACAAAAACAATGGAAATTTTGAGCCCGATATCTAGTGTTACGTAAAGAGAATTCCTAATTCTTATTGACTTTCATGTAACTAAAATGAGAGGGGGGGGGGGGGTGATGATATAAGAAATAACATAAAAGATTTACATTCTAGATTTTTAAATGCCATGTGTCGATCTGCTCATGTGAGTCAAGTTTCAATCAATAAGTAAGCTATGTTCAACGGATTGAAAAAATAAATAAATAAGAAAATGAAATGATATTAATAAAAAAAAGATGAATAAATGAAAATAAAATTGCACACAAGTATAGGAAATTTTATCCTGCATCAAACCTATACATGTAGGCCTACCCCGGCGTTTAATCATTGTTGTAAAATACACTGTAACACTAATGACATATCTATTCACTTATTTGTATAAATTTCAAACAAATCATGGGCTCAAGTTGTCCCTTAAATGACTTGAAATATATTTCCCCATGCGTTTGTATTTTATATATTTTTTTTTACCGTTTAGGCCTGTAAGCATATGCTAACTTCCGTCTTTACGTGATGATGTATATATATTCCGGATCATTTATTAAAAAATATTATTGATATTGCACTTTATGATGATTGATTTTATATTATTTAACGTCCCTTTCATGAAATTTCACTCATATGGAGACGTCACCATTGCCGGTGAAGGGCTGCAAAATTTAGGCCTATACTCGGCGTTTACAGCCATTGAGCAGGGAGGGATTTTTATCGTGCCACACCTGTTGTGACATGGGACCTCAGTGTTTGCAGTCTCATTCGAAGGACCACCCTATTTAGTCGCCTCTTACGACAAACAAGAGGTACAAAGGACCTATTCTAACCTGGATACCCACGGGATTGCACTTTATAACAAGGGTTCGGAACCCCAAGGGTCCGATAATGACCCATCCCTTGTCTGTGTATACATATAGGTCTAGTTTGTATGTTTAATTTCTAACTACCTTCATAAAACTACAGAAATATTCCACTTGCAAAATTGGGATTATAACCCCTCTCCCATTACCATATCATATTATTATCATATTTTCCTTCAAAGGAGTAGGTACAGTTTCTAAAGTCATTTGGCCCAAAATATCGATGATTTCACTTGGAGCTTAAAACCTGACATTGAAATAAGGAATAGATTAGCAAACCCAAAATCCGCTCAGTTTGATCAGCAAAATGATCTGTGTCATATGACGAGAGCTAGAAGTTGGCATAAAATTGCAGAAATGCCATTTTCAATTAAAATAGCCACAAATTCAGGGGGTTTTCCTTTCAGAAAACATACAGCGCATGCGTCGATCAAATTCATATTCAAGTATGTTTTTAATCTTAAAATAATACACAATATATATCATTTTCATTTTGCTCGACAAATGCGCACATCTTTTCCTGAGCAAAAATATGTATGATATTTGGCAGTTTTCAGGCTTATTTTGAAAAAAAGGCGGGAAATGTCTTATTCATGATGTCATAATGCCATCCAATTAGGAATACCATAATGATTTTGTTAACATAGTATACCTGGCATATATTTTACTTTCTTAAAACGCTGATTAAGGTTAATTCCAGAGACATTTTATAGAGAGAAATTTTTTGGGCCTTTTCATGTATGCAATCGTACCTTGTTCTTTGTAATGTTCATCCGAATGTGCATGTATTATGCAGTTAGTCAGTTGAATCAAAGGTATTGATCTGACGGAAAGAAAATAACTGAGTCCGTCGAATCACAACGTCTCAGATTTAAATCAACTGTTACTAAAGAAACTTAATTTCTGACCATGTCTATCAGAATTTTAATGTCTTGAATTCTGCCTAATGTTAAATATACATGTACACTAACGATGATGCAGACAGATGTAGCAATATCTTTCCCACATCCTCCACATATCACTTTTCTAACAACTGTTTTCGTTATTATTACATGCGAAGTTTGATATATTGACTACCCCCCTCCTCCTCACTTTTTAAAATATGAATTAATTGATTTTACATTTATTTCAGCAGACTGGTCACAGGAATTAGGCCCGTTTTGGACTCGAAATCTGTGATACAATGAATCTACTATATTTGTGGTATCACAGAACCCGGACCGAAAACGGGCTTGACCCCTGTGAGACTGACATTTCTGTGGTTGTGCGTAACAAAGGACAACTCTAATTCATTTAAGATTCGGGCTCGGACTGTACAATATTTTTGTGCAAAAGCAGACAGCAAGTCATTGTGATTGTTTTCTTCCTACAAAGTATAAACAAACTCAGTCAGGTAAATACTAACACAAAATGATCTCAGGCGGGACCAGAATGGCGGCCATATTGCTCATTTGAGTGCATGTAGGAACACTTACGATAGCCCTAGACCACTCGTAGGGTTACGATCAATACTGATCGTAAATCGCAAATCGTAACTTTTAGTGAAACGGTCGTACGTGCTACGTTCACATTTAAGTCTACGTTTACGATCTACGATCGTTTAGTGAAACGACCGCCAGTATCTTGATCAGGTAAACAGAGTTATTCGTAGTCATAATCAATTTGCCAAGAACAGCCTAACAATCGGCATGAAACACGTCAGACAGCATCTGACCCAATAATAAGTGGAATTGGCAAACTAGATCCTTATAACGACCATAGAAATTGCAAAATGCTGATTTTGAACGCGACTGTTTGTTCGAACCCCTGCACCATCAACTGTTTGTCAGTAGTCTACCTTGATTTAAAATATATAATGAAGATAACTGGATATTTGTTCAGGCGTCAATTCATATAAAGTCAACCTCAATATACTGTTGTGTAGAAAACATTTGACAATAAAATCATTAAGTACCACGCTACTGATCCATGCCTATTGTATAGTTTAATGTTCATATATTTATTTATGAATTAATGTAAGAGATCGATGTATAAGATAAATATTTACGGTATAAAGAGAATGAGTTTAATACTTTATTTTATTCTTTGGTAAATATGTCTTGTGACGGAAATGTGTCTATAGGAGAACGGTTTCCATGTTATTTACTGCTTTCAGGAAAATATTTTGTAACGGGTCAAAATTCTATATTCATTTCTTTCGGATGCAAACTCCAAAGGAAAAGTAAAGAGCTTTTCCAACTATAAAATAGATATCCAACGAAACGCTGTCAATGTTAAGTGGGGTGAGAACAAATCAAGAGAAGAAATTATTGATCTGATATCTACATCAGACAAAAACTCTGATATCAAATATTATCCAGACCATTTGCCAGACCTTGGAAATGGTAAGTCTGTTTTACATAGATATGTTGGTATATGTGGACATTCTATCAATACTAATTGTAGAATGTTATACTTCATATATATATATATATATATATATATATATAAGCACTAAGTTCCAACAACACACGATACCTAAAAGTGTCGGATACAAGGTCAAATACAAAAATATATAAAGAGGACTAAAATGACCAACGGCACTGACAACCAGGTTGTCAAATTTTCGGGACGACCCGTCCCCTCTTCAGGACAAACGAAAAGAATTACATAAATAAGAATTACATCTTTACATCGTAGATCTGACCTCATATCATACCATATACCATCCAGTCATGTTACCTGTATATTCAAACGTTTTCACATTACATGTATCTACATTAGTGATACCACATTTACAATCATTACAGGGAATAAAAACGAATCAAATCATTTTCATTTAATTTTTCATAGTATATCGTCTATCGTATGGTTGTTATGAACTGAACTAAATCTCACCACGGTAGCAATGACAACCTAAGAAAATGCATCACTTTTGAATATTAAATACGCATAAACATGTAATTATGTAAACCTATTTTCAATTCCAATCATTAATAAATTGTCAAAACTCTTTATCTTATTAGACACCCGTGGATATGTAAAAGTTAAAGATGGAAATGAGGAGGTGAGTGTCAGCTATGCATAGAAATAGAAATAGATTTAGAGGTGAATATGAATAATATAATGGACACATCGATACAAAGGTGGAAATGAGAAATCTAGTTTCAGCTATTCAAATGAACACAGGGAGGTTAGATTGGGTATCAGTTACATTAATGTCTGGTGATGAAGTATCCATAGAGTATAGTGATGCTGCATGGAACTTATACAGACCTAAAGCTGGCGAAATATTTATATAGACCATTCTTGTGCGTAATTCTTACATAGTCGTCTCCCCTGGCCAATAGGTAGCGTAAACATCGGCGGCCATTGCGGTACTGCACAACAGATAGTCTGAGATTCTGAAAACACCGATTATCATGCCGTATAAGCGGGGTGGATTCAAAATGTGTGTGATCATCGGTTGCCACCAAAAGAAGTTATATGACTGGAAAAAGGCGCATTGCGAAGAACACGGCTTACTGCATGAGGATTACCCTTGTCTTCAGCCATTCTCCATGCTCTGCATACCGAAGAATGCGGAAAGACGCCGAGCATGGATTCGTGCCATTAATAGAAAAGACTTTGATCCAAAGAACAAAGACCAGGTAATTATAGTATATATTGATGGATATCATTATATGTGTCATCATTTTGCGTCATGTCTGGATCTCTATTGTAAACAACCGTGTGTACGTAGGATACCGCCGAGATACATCTGTACATGTAGGATCAGTGTGAATATATGTAATGTTACAGACGTAGGACAGATCGAATAAATTTTAAAATATAAAACTGGTAATGAATATATCGTGAAAATCAGCAGTGCAGAAATACTTTTGACCCTCGAGTGTTGTTCAGTACATGTATTTACAGAACAGGTTATCAGACAAGTTAGGTTAGTGGTCAGAGTACCTGATTAGTTTATTTTAACAGTTAATTTACTGATTCTTTACCAATTTTTTTAGGTGTGTTCTATTCGTTTTCTTGATGGTAGACTGACGGGGTTAAATCCTGATCCTGTTCTTCATCTCGGATACAAGATTGAAGTAAAACCTGGACGTCGAAAGTTCACTCGAGTGCCCTTTCTTCCAATTTCAACAGAGTGCAACAAACCGTGTCCAACAATTGAAGATTTCCATACATTTTCCAACAAAGCATGCGAATTAGCAGGTGATGGACACATAGAATCGACAAAGGTACAAAGTTCAAACCACTGTTCTCAGACAGAACCTGTAATATGCCATTTTGCTGAGGAAAAAATGTCCTTGTGTTAAAAAAACATGTGACTCAAGTACACAGATAGAAAATTTTGTGACCATTGAGCATTGTTATGCTATGTTAGGACCAAAGACAAAATGTGTTGGCATACAACACTTTTTCCAATTAGGTGTGGATTTAATTAACACTGACATTCAAGCCAGATTTTACACTGGTCTTACTTGTGCTGTTTTTTTCACTAGTTAATACTTTATCTGCGTTTAGGAAGAAATTACCATACAGATTGCCTATCCCTGGTCAGATTTTACTGCCAATAATGCGTCTGCGTCTAGCTTTTAAGGACTTGGGAAACAGATTTGGTATTTCATTTCAACTATGCAGTTCAATCGTTTCCTCCTGGATAAATATTATGCACATTTGCGAAACTGTGTACTCTGGCTTCCACGAGAATCTATTCAAAGGACTATGCCACAGTCATTTAAGGATGCTTTTCCAAAAACAACTTGTGTTATTGATTGTACCGAGATATTTATTCAGCGTCCATTTTTCCTTAAAGCCAGAGCTCAAACTTATAGTACCTACAAGGGGCATAACACTGCAAAGGTTCTTGTGTCCATAGCACCTAGTGGATAAATTATGTTTGTGTCACATACTTATGGTGGAAGAGCTAGTGATAACTTTATAACTAAGTAATGTGGATTTTTAAATGTGTTACGGCCGGGCGATGATGTAATGGCAGATCGTGGTTTCACAATTGGAGAGGACCTTTTTGTTCGTAGAGTTAAAGCTGACATGAATTAATAAATACGTACACCTTTCTCATCTTATCTGCCATATTTCTTTCAGGTAGCCTAATTTACTCTTCCCGTATATACCCCAAATGTGATTGTCACACCTGAGTGATTTTTCTAGGTGGACTCGACCAGTGCACACCTCCGATAGAAATATATAGGGAATGAGAAACAAATAAAATAACATTTTAAAACATTATGCTTTGCTCAAAATTACAAAATATTGATTGTTTACTAATGCAACATTCTGGAAGTTTAGATAAGTTAGACAAAAATGCAAAAAACAAAAAAAACAAAAGAAAAGAAAAAAGCTTTTCTTGCATACTTGCAAGTGCATGCAAGTATTTGCATTTTCTAATAAAATAAATGCGGATAAATCATTTGCCAATTACATACTGATAGAATGGAATAGGCAAAGAGCATAAAATATATTATTTATATCAATTCTTGCAAAATAAAGGTGCATGCCATATGCATAATATGCAATGCACAAGGTATAATCGCCAAAAAAGTATCAAATACGGGCGTCTATTCAACAGGTATCGGAGATGTGCACTTACCGAAAATATTAGATTCTCTTTATTCTGATAAATCCACGAAACAAAATGATAAACTCCATTTGTATCTCGTTAGAACTTTACAACACGTTGTCATTCCATTATACAGACTGCGACACACTTCACCCGTGCCAAACAGGGTGTCTTCAATCAGGGGAGATGTCAGAGTCGAATTTTTTTCCTGTATTGAATGCTTGTCTGGTCGAGGTTTTGCAGTTTATAGAAATGGGGAATCTAATATCTTGTTGGATATATTGCGTGCGCAATTCAAAATTTGTCGATGATCATAAACAAACTTGGATATACAAATAAGGGAATAATGATCGAAAATATACATCTGTGTGCAAATGCGTGTATTACATTTGCAATCCATAATAAACAGTTCATTATACACAAAGACACATATGAAAGTAAATTTCTAAACGAAAATATAGTTTTGTTGTCTCTTTTGGAACCACATAATTATTTACGGTCTCTGTATGTCCATATTAATTGAGAGAGAGAGAGAGAGAGAGAGAGAGAGAGAGAGAGAGAGATACCGTCCTACTTCGATTTATAATATATCATTTCACAGAAGGAAAGAAAATTGATCACTTACATAAATGTAAGCTTACGAGCATTAAAAATTTCCAGCTATTTAAAAATTTGTGATTGACAATATATTGGAAACTTACAGGAGTTGATGCTTATAATTGAATTCATTACAATTTTTAAAAAAAATATTAGTTTGAACTGTCGACATTACTGACTGTGTATGTTAGAATAACGGGGGAAAAGTAAATTGTCAAAAAAAGTGGGGATAGCAGACCAGCCTTCCTGCCCACCCCAACCCCCTGTTTTCGTGCCTGAAACAACATATCAATTCGTGTTGACAGAAAGGTGCATATCTACATTTCATTAAATTCCAAAGGAGCTCGAATTTATGTCTTCCCCTATTAATTATTTTGTATGCAAGATTCGTTCCCGAATTTAGAATCATGCTTTCAGTCAGAGCAGAAATGAATTCATGTTGAAGTACATCTAGTTTGAATGCAAATGTTGGGTTCCTTCTTTTAATTTCATCAGACTCATTAGAAACCCCTCTCCCAAACTATGCAGCTTTGTTTTTATTGATATCTAAATCGGTATAAATGAATCCGGATATAAATTATTTAATGTTTTTTCGTGATCATATAGATATTGATACTGATAATGAAAAAAGAAAATGTTTATACTCTTGCCTTCTGCATATCCTACTAATGCATTACAGTATATTGACATTCTATCATATCAAATAAAACCTCAACACGAATTTTACTGATTTATGCATACTAACATCTTATCGAATACCTTTGAATTTGAAATTTCTACGTACAGCGGTATGGCCATTGCGCCAGATCTACGAAATGAAAATATTTATGAATAAATTACACTCAAGCCTCAAAGTAATCATTATGGCATGTTACAGAAACGTTAAAACACACAAATGCATGCATTCGATTTTTCTGAATACATGTATTTATGTATTCATGAATGAAGTTCCTACGCTTGAAAATATCTTGGTCTTTATGCATTTTGTTTTGTGATTTTGGTTTACCATTTCTTACACTGTGTAAATGAAGGAAAACTTGGTAAAGGGTGCAATTCTACATGTACCATACAATTAGTATACATGCATGTGTTGCAAAGCAAAATGTACATGTAATAACCATAGATGTATCGTCATTTTTCAGGGGGGGGGGGGGGCAACAGGGGAAAAAATGGAAAATTGGATTCTTCAAAATTTCTTGCCATTCAAAATAAGAATTAAAAAAGATGAGGAAAACAGCAATAAAATAAAACAAAACACCCAAACAAACCAAGATGTTTTGTCCGATGTTCAAAGTTCTAATGTGGGGATGAAGGGTTAAAGAGTCTTTTACTTTGACTGCCTCAATAATTCCCCCTACACTTCATTTTCTTCAATAGTTGAGGGTCGGATGGGATGGTTAGAGTCCTCTACTATGAGTGCCTCATTTTCTTAATTGGTGGTGGTGTGTGTCTTCTACTATTATATCAGAACTTTCAAGCTGGGGTAAGTGGGGGAGGGTTGTCACTCAATGTATCTTTTATTTGTATTACAAACTAACAAAAAATGGATATTGTTATTAAAGATGGGTGACAGACACTCTTGTCCTCTCCCCTTGATGTTTGATAACGACGCATAATATGATATACTCGATTATTACATTTTGCATTAGTACAATTTGCGTCGAGTTCGACGCAGAATGTAATAACGCAAAATGGCATAGATATCTAAGATCTATTGAGCGCCAAATTAGCATAAAATGAAGTAATTGAAAATAACATTATTTAAAAATATGTTTAATTTTTAATTATTGCGTGCTTTAAATGAATCAAATAAATCTGTATTATGAATTAATGAGAGCAATATTGAGTTACTAGTACTGTTCTCTTTTTATTGAATTAACGATATCATTTGTCTTGATAAGCGCTCGATTATTACAAGATTCTCTCTCTCTCTCTCTCTCTCTCTCTCTCTCTCTCTCTCTCTCTCTCTCTCTCTCTCATCCCATACACTCATACAGTGTTGTATATGCAAATTTATGTACCTAAATGATTTCCTGATTTATAAATCTGCAATACTCTGACCAGTAAATCATATGGTAGAAGGATTCATGCACAATACAGAGTAAATATTATACTCTGATACTTCCCCTGATTGAAGATAGCTGATCGGCACGGGCTAAGTGTGTCGCAGTCTGTACAATGGACAATGTTGTTTACTGTTGGAATGCAAATGGAGTTTATCGTTTTGTTTCATGGATTATGCAAATAAAGGGAGTTTTACTACTACTTAGGGTATTTTCGACAAATGTACACGTACATCTCCGGTCCTTTACAGATATTACGAGTAGGCCCAGGTAAATAGTCGTCCGCATTCGATGCGTTTTCATGGCGAGCATGCATGCCATTTTTATAAGTACAGTAGTATTTATGTCTTTGCCTTTTACTTGAAGTAATTGTGAATGGTATAGATTGTATACTCTTTGCTTATTCCATTTTATCAATAGATAAAAGATGAAATATTTCTCCGCATTTTTGTATAGTTGTGACATATTTACTGCAAATGTACGCACGTTCACGTAAAGAAAAGACATTCTATATATATTTATCCAAATATATATATTTAGAATGATTTACTACTGTATGATATGTTTATTATAATTTTGAGCACTCCGTGGTGTTCCAAAACGTGATTTCATTTCTTCTTGAGGTCCTATAAATTAGTATCGGAGATGTACGTGTTATCTGTCGAATCTACCTGCATAGGTAAATCGAAGACACTGATGTGAAGTGAAGCGTAGCAAAGCTCGTCCCCTTATATACCATGCGAACCCTGATACATATAACAATAGAAATTCCAACTAATATGGCGGATTAGCAGAGAAATATGGCGGACTTATAGAATTATACTATATTTATTAATTCATGTCAGCTTTAAGTTGAATATTCCTGCTTTTATGAAGGGGCGGTCACAGCTTAGTGAAAAAGAGACTGTGGAATCAAGACGTATTGCTTCAGTTCGTATCCATGTGGAACGTGAAATTGCCCGTCTTAAGAACTACAGAATTTTGAACACATCAGTCGCTGTTAAATCATTGAAAAAAAAATGGACAAAATAATCAGTGTTTGTGCTGCTTTATGCAATTTGCATGGTTACTGGATTAAGGAGAATTCAATGTACTAAAATTTGAATTCAAATGAAATTTGACCAGACAATCCGCATTGAATTAAATAAAAAAAAATACTTGTTTGAAATCTGAAGTAATGTTGTTTTGTTTATTAAAGCTGTACTATAGTTTCATCCTTAAGGTAGCATGGGACATATTTCCTTTTGAAATAAACTATGGAATTGACATTTACTTATTTATAATATATGAAATTTAAATATCCAATATATTTTACAAATACAGATTGTGTTGATTCTATTTTGATTGTGATGCAAATGCATTTGTTTAAATATTACAAAGTGCCCCATACTACATTAATATGCATGTACATGTGTGAAAATTAAAAACAAGCAACACCTTAAATTTGAATGCAGTATTAAAGGTATATTACATGTACATGTAAATTAATAACAAGTAACACTATAAAGAATTCAGTATGAATTTCATTAACAACAGACGTTCCAAGTACTCCTGACATAATGCCAGTCTCTTTAAAAAAAAAATCATCTACAATACGTACAAGCAGATGTTGAAAGTAAAATTTTCTGGCATTGCAAATAATTTCATGTAAAAATACTTCATCAAATTCAACATCAATGCAAACTCGCTCTTCTGGGTTAAATCTCAAGACATAAAATTTACACACTTTTGCACCAGTACAATACATGGCAAGTTGAACCTGTGTGTAATAACCATTTCTGCATTTAGGTTTTAGTTTTAATTGTCCGTCTTTTGATATTACATCATATTTCTCAGATTCAATTAGTTCATTTAATGACTTTGTGGGACTTTTAATTTCCAAAGTGGTTTGATAATCTATTATCCCATCTGGACTACATGAAAAGTATGGTTTAAGTTTGCTAATAACAGTGCCAGAAAGCTTAACATGTCCTCCTCCTAAGCATTCTGATTCAAAATCTTTTCGAGCCTAAGGTTCACTCAAGGTTCCATGCCTGGTGTCAGCTGATCCCTTAAAACGTGGATATAAATGCGATTTTACAAACTTTTGAGGATCAGCTCTTGTTGTTTTTGGCACAGCATGTAGCTAATTTAGATGATGGTATTCTCAACTTTCTGCTGTCATTCCATAAAGTTCTGTGTTGTCCTTGGCTTTGATCTTGAGTCTTGGTAGCAAGGATTTCATATGCACTGTCAGAAAGTTTGATATATCTATCGAAGAATGTCTTGCACGGTTCACATGTTGGTTCATGGATTGGCTCTGAAAAATCCATGTCATGAGATCCATGAGTAATGCATTGTGCCGCACCACTTGAAGCACCATCTATTGTTTGTAATTCAGGGGCATGTAGAAGTCTATGCAACATGGTTCCAGGACAGTTCCATAGTGACTAAATGGACCAGTTTGACACAAATCTCAATAAGTCTCCATGACTGTCAAATATTGAGTCTTCATTTATTTGTTCTTTTGGTGAGGTCCCATTACTCATATTTGAAGGGTTATTGGGTGTTTTTTTTTTTTTTTTTTTTTTTTTGTTTTTTTTTTTTGCCTTGTAATGTTTATATTGCTGAGCCTATCAGGTTGTATTGATTTTGTCGAACCAATATCCCATTAGGTGGTTTGTCTGTACATGCCTGTCCAGCATATCCGTGCATCCATGCGAGAGAGATAGCATAGGCTATAGCAGTTATGTGACTACAAGCCCTTCCAAGTCCAGCATGACAAGTACATGAAGCTGACACAATATGTCCATCCTTCTCAAATGCAACCCATGGTAAGTAGTCTGCCTTTCCAATGCCAGGTTGAGATGGAAAAACACTGGCCTTAACATACGTTATGGAATCCACCTTTACATGATACACATCTCCAAGCCAACCATTCTGAACATAATTAAAGGCATACAAAGCACGAAATGCACGCATTTCTTTCCCATCATAAGCTTGTGAGTTGATGAGGTATTCCACCAAGTCTTCATATGATGTTTTTGGCCAAGTACTGCTATTGTTCTTCTCCCACTTGCTGTTCATCGGTGGTAATCCTTTAAAAAGGAATAATTTGCACTATAATAATGTAAGTCATGATTAACAATAATTTCATTTGTGCCTATGATTTCTTTTAGCTTTCTTTTAAACTGACCGATACATAACCGAATTTCTTCGTCACCGAAGTGATTGAATCTTAATATTACCTAGTAATCATAATCGGATGGACAGCTATAAATCAATACATCTTTTACAATTGCAGTTTGTGTGATTAATGAAAATATTTGCCAAGAATTGTAAATATTGACCTTAGTACACACAAAGTCCATTCATGACAAGATTTTGACTGAACCTCGATGGGGAAATCCCTGGTATAATTCCGAATTCTATAAATAAATACAAGTTATTTATAATATATACAGATATCATTGAAGAGAATGCACTTACCAATCGATTTCTTCTTCAAAGGAGGCATATCTGCTGAGCAGTACCGTAATGCCAGAAGGTCATGTGACCAAAACATGTCAGCTGCCAAGAAAAGATACGTGGAATGATCTATACATACATGTACTTCATCAATATAGGATTTAAATTAGGATAATACATCTAAAGCAAGTAAAGAACCTGATTCACAAACCCCAAAATATGGCCCTTAAAATATATAAAAATGAAAGTAAATGTTGAATAGGAGTATTGCTGTTATAAATATGTATCAGAATCCGGGGTTAAAAAACATGTTAGATTTTAAAAATAGAAGCACAACTAAAGCTGTATACATACTAGAACCGGATACGGTACCGTAATTGTGTCATTTTTCACCAAAAACTGGTTATTTTGTAAAGGTTTTGCCATACGGGTTTCATCTCGCCCAAAATATTTAAAGTAATTTAATAATATACACCTTTTCAATTGACCATAAATACAAAAATATTTTAGGGTGAGCTAGGAGCACTATTTTTATTTTTCAAAAAACGATATTCTGGATTGCTGAAATATATTACGATTATAATGCGCTGGTGGTGGTAAACTTGAATTTTACAGATAATATGGCTGATTTAAGTATCTTATGGAGAAAGAAACTACGTTTTTTATTTCGTGTCATATATAGGTCATTTTAGTTCGGTGTTTATTTTTAAAGCAAGGGAAATTCCCTCACCTAATAATAGTTTTTGGTTGCAGCTTGTTTTGCCCTTTTACTAGGCTATAGATGTTCATTTTCAATACCTAGTTGTTTTCATCTTTTAAAGTCGTTCACAAAGCATCTTCATTGCATCGTTGCTTAAACACTGTGTACAATTTTGGTAGTTTTACATTATAATCATAAACATTATCATTGAACCAAACGGCAGTTACCGAAACTGTTAGGGCTAGTTACTGAAATGCACATGGTGTCTTCTTTCACCTTGGCCAAAGTTTGGGATATCGTAAAATATTCAGGCTTCACGCAAGTATTCTTGTATGGTACTGATATCATATTGAATAATTTTTGCTTTATTTATTTTACAAAATTGTTACTACGCGGCTTTAGACTGTCAACATTCGAAATAACTGTTTTATTTAACCTAACTTTACGTACATTGGGAGCAAGTCCTTCTTTGATTTACAGTACATCCAAGTTTCGGGCTGAATATTAGCATGACCTGGTCAGGCAAAAGGGAATTCAAAAGAACAGATTTAAACTATAATATGACTTACCATAGCATGCAGCATTGCCGCTAGTTAAATCCGACACAGTAAATTATGTAAGCAATTCATAGATAGCGATCCACATGTTATCGATGAGACAATACGTCATCTGTTGTAAGACATTCATGACGCATTTTAGGCTTCGATAGGCGGATCAAGTAAACCCCATATGAAATACCGGTTTTTTGTTGTTGTTGTTGTTGTTTTTTTTTTTTGTTTTTTTTTTTTTTATTTCACATATGATATCGTTGTATATGTCAAGAGTTTTTTTATTTTTTATTTTTATGTAACTTTACTTTAAACAAAGACTGTGTTTTTGTTTTTTGTTTGCGGGGGGGGGGGGGGGGGGGGGGTAAGACAATACAGTATTTATTGTGCATGTTTAAAATTCCGTTGATTTTCAATTTCATGGCCTAGTTCGAAGGCCTATCAATGTGTCAGTGTTCCATTGTCCAATGTAAAATTAGAAAAGGAAAAATAGTGTCGTCTTGGTTGTCAAGGAAGTGTGTCCCCATACCAAAGTTACATTTATACTATAGAAACAAATATTTTTTCAGCGTGCTCAACAAATCAAATTGCGTGTTACAAGTAAAATTAAATTATGACAGACGGACTGAATGCTATATTATATATGTTTTGTCAATTAATAAACTGGACATGTGTTGTGCCAATAAATACATCTTAATTTAATAATCCAGCCTACAATACCAACAGGAAATTGTGCTTAAATTGTCCAATCTTCAAAACCTTTTAAAAATTGTGTACATGTGTGTGGTGGCGGTGGTGGGTGATGGTCTTCATCCACTCAAACTGTCCCAATCCCCCTCCCGAATTCAATTTCTTTAAGTGTGCAGTGGATAGATCGCCACATGGACCCATCCAAGTCTACTGTAAGGATGTTTTAAAATCTCGGTTTCAAATGCAATTAGTTCACACAAAAAATATATAGACAACATTATTTGACGATTTGCATTTTAGTTGCTTCTATTCATACACGCTATACAACAGTACTGAATCTATAACTTCGTGATCGAGAGAGAGAGAGAGAGAGAGAGAGAGAGAGAGAGAGAGAGCATCAGTAAGTGTATACAGGTACGGGAAGTTTAATCAAATCTTAAATGTACAATATTATTCTTATTAATTAACCATTCCACTTCATTCTGATATATTTAATTTCCCTTTTTTCCATGTTAAATTATTCGGCTGGCGCGAGTTAGGACTGCCCCCCCCCCCCTTTTTTTTAAACCGATGTCACGTGCCTAGTTATCTAACGCCCTCTCAGTCAAAAATGAAATAAATATATAATCTATATTACTACAACTTCATTGGATTTACTAGATTTTTTTTACCACCGTAATACATGTTTATGCAAGCGGACAATCTAGGCATTTTTAGAATTATTTTTTCCAACTTCGATAGCAAAATGTTATGTATTCAGTCCACAAAGAGCAGAATGGACCCAAAACCCATGGCAAGCGAAGATGATTTTTACCCCCGTTTTCGGGTGTTATAACTGACCCCAAAAAAGTATGTTTTATAACTTTCATTCAGAAGACGGGTAAGTTCGTGAGTCACTGAATAAACAAAAAATCGCCCGCTTTCTTATTTCAATCGTGTTGTCAACTGTACACTTTTTGATATTTCTACACTACCTGTAAACATGTAGACAGCGGATCTAAATCATCTAATATTTTTAATTACAATAAAAATTATACATTAAAAGACATGTGGTGCACTAATATAAATGTAAATCTTTTAAAATAATCGCACAAATAAACCAATGCTTTTACTCGTCATTTCATGGTCCACATTTCTTTGAGCTGCTATAATTCATGCTATTTATCAAATTGAAATCAATGCCAATTTATACCATGTGATATTCGTTTGTTCATTTTCAAAGTAAAATGGTCCTTCTTTTATTTGGTGACCTCGTGTTGCTCGTGCTGTGAAACAATGTGCCGACTAACACGTACAGGTGTTTGTGTACGGGATGTCGAGAATTTGGGTGTTTCATAAAGGTGTGAACGTCTGCGGGGAAATCTGCATACGGATATATATCAATATCTTGATATATCTATATACAAGAAATAATCCCGATTTACAAACATGTTGAGGTTTCTACTTAGAGATAATTAAAATCCATTTAGCGACACTGTCCACTCTATTTCTGGGCTTTTTTAAAAACAATTTATCTGCTTCAAACATATACAATAATATATATCATTAAATGATATGAATATATACAAGTCGCCGTTTTATACGTTTTAATTTTCACCCACAAATATTTCGCTTAGTATTTTTTTTTATCACACGAAGGTGCACAGTGGCACAAAGGAGGCACAGATGTCAGATCTCTGTGGACTTAAAGGTCTACCTCGCTCAGAAAATTAAGACTTCAGAGGTGTCGACAATTTTAAAAGTCCACCATGTTTTATTTTTAAAAAAATAGTTTTAAAAATCCATTTTTGTAATTAGTTACTATAATTACTCAAGTTTAACCAAAATTATACAGTTGTCTCTCTTTTTTATCCTCAATTATATGAATTTTAATGGAAGTTGATACAAATAGATATATGCAACTTGAAAATATAAACTCGTCTTTGAGATAGACGGTAAAACAATACTATTTGCTGTGGTCCTTTCACTGCAATGAATTTTAATTTTTGATCACGATTTTTCAATTATGTCCAATACAGCGGGGAAAAAATTGTAGTGTTATGTAGTGGGAAGGGGGGGGGGGGGGCAATATATCACAACTTTAAACATCGTGATAGAAAATATACAAGTTTCTAGTATTTTAACAGTTGTGATTTACAACCAGAATAAGCCCAAAAAATATATAATAATCTATGCGTCCATTTTTTGTGTATTACACTGTGATCCTCATAACGTCAACATCATGACGTTATATAGTTTTTTTCTGTTGAAAAACAACACAAAGTTTGATCGACTGTAAAACGAAAACTAGAAAAGATATAGTTATAAAATAAATTGTTTTATTATACTTTCATGTAAAATACTCTAATTTGATTGGCCGAGAAGCATTTGAAAAAACATATTGTTACCCTCTGAGAACAGAAAGCACGCGCCCCTAGGGTGATAATATCTAGCAACGGGTAACAGTACTTGACAACGGTGATATTATAAAAAATTATCACATGCGTCAAATTTATGCGCGTACGGTTCGCCGTAGATTGTTAGACGACGTCATTTGAGCGTTTGTAATAACCGGGAATACCTGCATCGATATACGAAATGTCGCATGACAGTGATTGATCAAATGTTAACAGACGTAAGTTTTCTGCTTTCCTGTTTAGATAACATTCAGTAATATATATACGGTGTGACCGTTGGACCGAGCGAAGCATGTACGTAACTCCGTTTCCCGAGTGGTAATCATAATTCCGTTAAGTACGGTACCTTATGATTCATTTAAAAAAATATATTTTGAATGAAATTTCCTTGCGCTAAACACCCAGTAACATCTCATTAAAGGAGTTTATATGGGGACAGCAGTTTTACATGATCCGCCTATTCATTGAATGCGGTAAATAAAACGCAAGGCGACGTAAACTGTACATTATGACGTCACATTTAGCTTCGACTTTTTTCTCTTTTTCAAAGCAAACAATTATAAACAACAATAATACATTCCGTGTGCAATGAAAAAGGCCGTTAAAACTAAACAAAATTAACCAATAAATTCAAAATGGTAAAAAAGTAACCGTAATTTTATTGTATATTCTTATAAAAAGAAACTCATGAACTCGTTCATCTATTTAGTCGTATTAAGGTTTTATATGTATTTATTTGCTAAAACCTGTTACAATGATAATTTTACTATTCACTTTGAACAAACTGAGTGTTTGAATTACGAATTGCACGTCAGAGGCTTCTATTATTGGCATTCAAAATAAAACACGAATAACTAATGAAGCAGGTAATGAAAAAATAAATGGCGGCGCCCATATGGATCACGAAAATTTCTGTGAACGTGTATAGAGATTATCTCTTTTTCTTTTGCTGATTTTGACTTTTTTCTTTTACATACGTTAGATCCTTGCTTCGCAGACGGGCCTTCGGCCCGTCCGAGCTTCGCTCGGTATAATAAAACAAATATTGCATGTCGTTGAGGGTAACATTGACATTTTCACCCCTCGAGAAACCATTGTCAACCTCGGCTACGTCTAGGTTGACAATAGTTTTCTCGGGGTGAAAATCTTCAATGTTACCCTCAAGAACATGCAATATTTATATACTATAACCTATAAATCCTAGAGCATCAACTGTGAAAGCCTCATTTATTTTGGCGAAAGGGCCAATTTTAGTACTTTATGGCTCTTGTTCTTTAATTTTCCAAAAAAACAAAGTGGGGTTACATCACTTCAGCTTGATATTGTGTCCCTCGTGCACAATATTTCTAACTTCATAGACACAATGAGCACAACTAATGTTCTTTTGTCATATACCTAATCATTTTACGCGGGAATGTTAGAAAGGGTAGCAAAAGTTTTTAGTTGAAAAGGAATGAATAGTCTCTCATTGTATTTTTCCTCCAAATCCTTATCACACACTGTTCGTAGTGCGGTTAAAGCCTGAACTTCACACATCATTATCAATTCAATGAATCGTCAGGTTACTCAGAAGGTACTGAATGTCGTGTAAATAGATTTAACTGTCCAAACAAAATATATGTATATTGTTGTAAATTTTTACATCAAAGTGTTTGCTGTAATAGTAAAAGTGTGAATATTTTTGAGAAAGTGAAATCAAAGTATCAAAGGTTTTGACATAATTAGCTGTGGTATCAATGCTTTAATGAAAATGTGAAGATAACCAACAGTACTCATTCTCATAACATGATATGCTTACTCCTCATAGGCACCTAATACCCACCTCTGGTGTGTTCAGGGGTCCGTGTTTGCCCAACTATCTATTTTGTATTATTTATGGGATTGATTACAGTTCGTTACCTTGACCTTTCATGATATTAAAAAAACTATTTAATCTACTAGAATACATTATCAAACATTTCTACTGGTTTTTTGAAAACACCACCTAGGATTTGTCCAATTCAGATAAGTTATTAAGGTTTTTTGCCTTATGAAATCAAATTCAATATTTTTTTCATTACTGTCAACTATACCATTAAAAATTGATTATATTGAAGGAGTGTATCAATGTTTTGTAATGAAGTAGACTACCGTTAAATGTACATTTTGTTAAAGTGAAATTCTTTGAGTACTGAGTACTGGGTAATCCTTATTTTGCGCCAATTCTTTATTTGTTGCAATCGCCGTTCAAATGCCCCCCAAGTACTCCAATGCATAAAATTGTAATGCATGATAAAAACGGATATTTTTAATTCCAGAGAGACGCATCATACTGATGAACTATACGTGAATAGTGCATGGTAGTTGAGGGTAATATTGGAAATTTTCACCTTGAGAAAATCATTGGCAAACGAGGCGCAGTGTTTCTTAATAGAGGATTCTCAATGTTACACTCAACATCAAGCACTACTTACTTTATACAGAATGTCACATCTATGTGTCTATCTATCTATCTATCTATTTATCTATCTATATATATTCAATATTACCCTCAACTTCCATGCACTATTCACGTATAGTTCATCAGTATGATGCGTCTCTCTGGAATTAAAAATATCCGTTTTTATCAGTACACAAAGTTAAAAATTTAACGCAAGCGCTTTCATTTTATAATCCTCAGATAAAATGAAAGCGCTTGCGTTAAATTTTTAACTGTGTGTACTGTTTATTCTATTTCTTTTAATATTTTATACCGGACACTGTGATTTTTTTTAAAAACACAATTTGGATATATATATATATATATATTCTTTTTTCTTGGTATCGGGGTAGAATAAAGTCAAAAAATAAAATCCAGATAAAATCCAGTACTCAGACTCTTATCTATAGCGCTTTCCTTGGCTCTGCGTAATTGTTCATTTTTTGACTATATATATATATTGTTCATTTTATGACTATATATATATATATATATATATATATATATATATATATGCTCACCCATCTATCCATCATCCTTCTATGACTACTTTGAATTTCTCTTTCAACTAAATATGTTTCATAAAGAAGTAATACCTTTATAGTGTTACTTTCTTCCCCTCTGCGATAGTTACATGACAACTATTAATATTAATATACCTAAAAGCAGCAGTTCATCATTTATATCTTTTCATTAATTAGTTTCACTCAAAGTACTGCTGTAACGTATTACATACCGTATTCATTTTAAACGTCAAAATATATCTTTATAAGATATACGGCGTATGGTGTGAATTTGACGCATGTGATATATTTTGAACAATCTCATATATTGTCAATAAATGTATCCCGTTGCACGATACTAATATACTGGAGGGTGTAGTTTTTTTTTTTATTTTTTTTTTTATTTCACTCAATCGACATACATTTGCACAAAAGTAGATACAAACGAATATGAATACATTTAAGCGTACATATATATATTATAATGTTCATTTTCTTTTTATGAGAGAGAGAGAGAGAGAGAGAGAGAGAGAGAGAGAGGAGGGAGTCAATTGACTAATGGAGACCATTTTTCCCAGTCCATTTTAAATTTATCTAATTCATTTCTTTCCTTATAACTATCCAGGTTGATTTGATACAATTGTTTCCAATCATTTATAAGGGCTTTAAGTGTTAGCTGATTTTTTTTTTTACATCTATTCCTATATATATATATTTTGATTATTATAAGTAATGCATTGTATGACCTGAAATGTTTTTGTTTTGTATCACCAAATATAAAAGTTTTGACATCAAATTCTATTTCAATCGCCTTTGAATTGTAATATCTGATAAATTCTGATAATAATTGTTGTACTTTTGGACAATCCCAAAGTAAATGGTAAATTGTTTCGTCTTCCCTATCACAAAAGGTACATAGTTTAGAATCTACTGTACCTAATTTGTACATATAGCTAGGGTGTAGTTTTTATTCCTAAGGGTGAACCATGGTTTTCAAACGTGTCTCAGCCAATCAGATTAGAGTATTTTACATGAAAGTAGAATTATATGAATTACTTCTGTTCATAAGGGATCTACGGTATATCAACAATACTGTAATAGCCGTGTTTCGAGTTACTCCGGAACACAGTGTTTATTCTGTGTTTAGTCACGCCGCGTCAAAAATGTTCCACAGGGTTACTTCCGGTTTATCGTTGTTTACCTACCAACAGTCGACACTTCGTGTATTAGGCCTAGGCTTAATTTTGTCGATCATCATGAAATTGAAATACACATTTAATGGTTTGGGGTGTATGCGGTACATATTTGTTTATGAGCGTTTGATAAGCTACTATTGATCTACGAAATACAACGAAAGACTTCGTCAAGAACAGAAGAAGACGATGCATGTCGTGCAAGGCCCAGCTGTCTAGTAACCGGAGGGGTAAAGGAAAAGAACGTATTAGACTCACTGAAACCTGTCAAACAGGTAAAATGAAAATTATGACGACATTTTATATATATACAAAACACAATGTGCACTGCTTCATAAAGCAGGCATTAAGTCCAGTACAGTCTAGGGCCTATGTGAAATAGAATTTACGTTACCAAATCGGGGCCAAAATGGGCATAAACATGTAACATATATAACCAGGTCCATTCCAAAGACTATTTCTACCTACGTAGCTATTAATAGCTACCTAGGTATTTAAAGCTACTTAAAGTAGCTACTTTTACATGTTTTTAAAGATATAAATAAATAATAATTAAGGCACATCTTTTAAACAGGTCAGTCGTTTTATGTATCATGTTGTGCATGTGCATGACAAAATTCGGAGTGTAAATTTAAATACTTTACGAGGGTGGAAAATGTAGAGGAAATTGCATGAAAAATCAACTCAAAAACTTTTAATGTAAGAGTGCATGAATGTTAACTTTAAAATTAATAAAGATTTGTAAAACATTCTAGACTTCTTATCATTTATCTTTGATCCTAAGTTCCTAGAGAATGGAAGTGGGTGCAGTTATTGATGCAAATTTGAAAGTAATCATTTTTTGTCCAATATTTTTGTGGTATTCATTGTCAGTATAAGTGAATCAAGAAATTTGGTACACACCATGTTGCGCCGTTCCTGCGTTTGGCCACGAAATGCAAGTAAAGGAAAACGTAGGTAAAAATAGCTACCTGGAGTAGGTTTAAATACCTAGGTAGCTATAAGTAGCTACTTAGGTCTTTGGACTGCACCTGATAATTATTGATATAAAATTTAGATAATGACAATACACAGTGAAAAGTAATAGATTAACTATAATATTATAGGTATTTGAAATGGCTTTATTATTTAAAGCTAGTTTAGATTGAATTAGACTGGGTTTCTAAGTGCAATGATATAGCCATATGTGGGTGAGGATAAAATTATCTACTTGGGTATAGTCAATATGCTGTCTAATTTGAAAATAATTATTTATCAACTAATACTTGTGTTACAAATTAAGTCTTTGGAGTTCGACTTTTAATGATATACTCATGTAATTGGAAGAATTTTTAGCATGACTATTTATTGTTGTAGTCATTTTACTGACTTTTCACAATCCAGTAGGTATTTGTGATTACTGCTCATATTTATATCACTGAACAAAATATATATCTGATCATGATTAAGGTAATATTATTCCTTTCAGCAACATAATTTCAATTAGGTGCTCATAGACTGGTCCAGCACAATCTCTAGTATACTTAGCTATATAAATATGCTAATCAAGCTATATAGCTTTTTAAAGCTAATTGAAATTGCTTGATATAACTATTTCAAATCTTCTATCAAATATATTTTTAAAGCATAAAAATTGAATTTCTAAGTGAAAATATTTCATCCTTGTACTTGAAACAACACACTGTAAACAAAAAAAGCTTCTTAAACTATGTACCTTAGGAAGAATTTTGATTCAAAATTGTCAAATGTTTAGGATTATTAAGTTGTTACAGATTTCACATTGTAAAGTCATCATATACTTATCAAAGCTTCGACACACACAAGGTAGTGGACAGTTATCAATACAAAAGAAATTCTCTTTTCATGAAAATTCTTAAAATGACATATGATCTATACCTAGAATAGTGTTGTGGTTAGTTCAAAGTACATGTATATTGTTATGTGTCATTGCACTTAAGAAATTTAATCGAAACTAGCTTAATGAAGCTGTTTGAAATAGCTTTATAAAACTATATAGCTAAATATAGAGATTGTGCTGGGCCTGATAGATATAGCAATGCAGAGGAAATCCATCATATGCATCAAAAGTTTGAAAAAGGTGAATTGACTTAAATATAAATAAAATCATGAAAACTTATACATTCACAGTTTTAATATGAATTACTTCATGTATTTCCAAATAAGTTAAAAAAAAATATACATGTATGTACAGTGAACAGTATTTTTAACAAATACATGAATTATAATTTCAGCATTATTATTTTTGTTTTTTTACATCTTTGCTTCTCAAATTGACAAAAGTCTATTATCAATATTGTGGCATCCCTCCTCTTTTTCAGGTATATGGGAACAGGATCATTTTCCATGCCTTTCACCTGAGGTCTTCAGTTTCATCATTAATCATCTGAATGTCGGTATGCCAAACTCTCATGATGTCATGCCATTACTGGATATTCCTTAACACTGGTTTATTTAAGCCACACTACCTATAACATTACCAAAATATTAGACTGAAAATTTTCAAATACACAAGATTTGAAGCAGCAATAGAAAAGAATTACATATGTATAACACACAAAAAAGAAGAAATTAATTCTCACCTGGCTGATATGAACTTTTTACTCCTTTTTAGCTCCCTTTCACTGCATACCAGCCAATAACTAGCAGTCATTATATGCAGATCAGCCATTGTTATCAACCTGTGTATATATATGTTGAATGAAATATGAATGAAAATTGTTGTTCTTTGTTATTCTTTTTAAAATATATATATATACTCAATAGTATATTTCCTTACACAGTACTGAATCAAAGGGGTAGGAGAGCAAATACATAATATATAACCTGGCTCATGTTCAGCTGGTTCCATTCTTGTATATAAGTGGTTTGAGTGGAAATGTACATATCTGATGTACATGTACATGCAAAGTACCTTGATTGCACAGGCAATATGCATCACTTGTGTTCGAATTTACTATTAAAGAGTACCCCAAGCGATGCATATTGCCTGTGCTTGATTTGTATTAAAAGTTGGAGAAAAGATCAATGTTCTTTGATATAATTCAAAATTTTGCAGTGAATGAACCATCGGTATGGAGCTTGAATAAATGATCATGCAAATTCTAGTATAGATCCGTAGGGATATATTATCTGGTGTTCTCATATTTTATTTAATTGGCAGATATATATACCCCCCCCCCCCCCTCTCACTCCCTTGTGAAATTGCTTCGTAATTTTTATGAGCCTGAACCATAAGTTCATAATTGAAATTCTCTATTTAATGTCACATGAACACCGTTGTAAAATACATACACTGCTCAGATGTGGATGAGGGTACAAGTATACCTATTCTTAAGATTGACAAGATTTTGCACAGTCTATATTATATTTTTAAGAGTCAGTACAAACCTCTTGGTTTTCCTAAAAGTTAATATAAGGAAACTGGCTAGAACAATGATGTTTCTTTGTTGGTTCAGCTTTCACGGAATGTAATAATCGCACTCAATTTCGGCTGGTCGTGGTTTTCTACACAAATGACGCCATCGTTTCCTCTGCGTGAACGCTTTTCCCGGGTGTGGGAAAAGGTAAACTTTGACATCTTCCCAAGTAAATATATATCCCTTGCTATCCTTTATCTGATTTGCGACAGTTTGTGCCGCAAAATCTATATTTTGTCAAAAACAATTTTGTTACCAGTGTAAACAAAATTAACCGGAAGTACCCCTGTGGAACATTTTGCTCATATCACGTGACCGGCGTGGCTAAATACGAAAAATCCCGGGTGTTCCGGAGGAACTCGAAACACGGCTATAGTATGTCATGAATGAATTAAATAGGATTTTATCATTATTGATATTTTGATATTGTATGGTGGAGATGTTAAGAGATATCTACTATTTTTTCATATGTACAGGCAACGGTTATCCTGTGGTTCAACAAAGATGTCCGTTCTCGTCAAATTTCTGAAAAACCAAAAAATCTACATTACTTTTGCTGAAAATTCCAACACTTACAAGAGTGACAACAACGCTATAATAGGGCATATCAGAGAAATCAAGAAGTTTTCTGTTAAGATGTTTTTTCCTTTTACATATATAATGAATGAACTTTCGAAAATGTGAAAATGATTACTTCAGCAATGAAACATCCGTTTGCAATCAATGGCATACAAGTGTTAACACTCTGACGATAGTACTTCCATGGGGTTGCCATTCTCACTTAAGTTCCAATATACTTGAAACCTTGTATAATCAAGCAGTTCCATGCTAATATGTGCAAAATTGTTTTATATTGATCATTAATTGAATGCAACGGATTTAAGTAATCGTGGGGTTTTCTGGGACATCACTGGAGTGTAAATACGTAACCTTTAAAAGTAGAAGTCTGAAGCAACATTTCCTGTCATTTGGGGGGAAATAAAATCAGGAAATTTGGAAGTCATATTGACACCATCATATGAACATAAAATGTGTCATTATAAGAATTGACTCTCATTTTGAGACTAAATGATCGGAATTGATAAGGATCTACAATAATCTGTGTCCATGATTTTAAAAAATGAAGGCCATTTCAGACCATTGTTGTCCTTATTATATATGTTCCATTTGAAGTAGAGAAGATTGTCGATGGAACAAAACATTGAGCTTTATCAACTCGCTCAAATAGAAATAAAACTGTCAATAGTGCAAATGGACGAGTATCTAGTTTTGAGTGGTATCAGTCCTGAGACATTATACATTTATTGCATGATAGTGAGGGAGATATGAAGATTTATTCACCCAAGAAAAATCATATATCCCGAGGGCAACGCCCGAGGGGAATATGATTTTTCTTGGGTGAATAAATCTTCATATCTCCCGAACATTCATGCAATAAATTGTTTATTATACCGAAACAAAGCAAGACTACAAAAGTACGTTTGAAATTGGAGTCCGCTCATCTACATGGTATGTAGCTGGGGTCGTCCTAACGGTAACACCGCACCGTCAACGTATTACGGTAGAAGGTACAAACAACGAAATACAGTGATATGATAACCAGTTTTTGTATTTCCATTCTCCTTGAGTGCTGATTTACTTGCTTGTTTTTGTATCAACCAAAACCAAAACCATGCGATTCAACTGTGTATCAGAGACCCGCATATTTTGTGCCTTACGAACTATGAAAGTAGAATGACTCGGACTTATTGTGACGTCACAATACACTTCGTCTACCTTGACGTTAAATTTATGGATAATGCACGAGACTGCCCAAGGGGTAAATATGATAGGGAGATATGATGGCTGAGAGGGAGATATGAAGTTTTGTCCTCCCTGGCACGTGACCGTTTAGACCAATCAGATTACGCGTTGCATGGCATTCTCATACTGAGGTATAATAATAAAAATTGTAGTATATTTTCCTTTTGCAAGGTCCACGCCTTGAAAATGATTTATTGATGGCTTATTTTTAACTGTCTGTCTCCAAAGGAAAAAGCAAACTACCATGCCATTCTGTTAGCCAGAGACTCCTTTTTGTTGAAGACAGAGTATTTATCCACCATAAAACAGATCCTGCAGTGATAAAGGTAAGCATTAAATATTTATTCATTTAATTAATGGTCTAGCCTGGAAGTGAAGACGCAGAGGTTAAGATCAGCGGCCATTCGTTGTTCTGCGAATATATATCCATGTATATCTATATTGGCATGAATAGAAATGAACAAATATTTAGCAGCATGAGCGGTACAGAAGTACTTAACCATTGTCTTGGGTTTATAGAAAGATTGTTGGGATATCTGAATACAAAAGACAAACTTTAACAGAATTAAAATCTAAATTAAAGTAAATGAAAGGTCAAGATAACGAAGAGTGATCGACCTCAAAACTCCTATAATCAATATAAAAAAAAAATAGAGAGCTGGGCAAAAACGGACCTCTAGACACATCAGAGGTAGAATCAAGTGGATAGGAGAGGTAAGCATCCCCTGCTCCCCCCTCTCTCTCTCTCTCTCTCTCTCTCTCTCTCTCTCTCTCTCTGAGTGTACATGTGTATATATGTGTGTTTGTGTGTGTGTGTGTGTGTGTGTGTGTGTGTGAGAGAGAGAGGTGAAGATGATAAACAGTGATCAATCTCATATTTCATGTGTGTGATTATTCAATCCGCCTAATATTAGTCGATATTTAGTTTTCTCAAAAAAGGTTTTTTGTATTCCAGCTCTTGATATCCATGGGGATATCAACTATCCATAGAGGGGATGCAAACGAAGAAGAACATGAAATGTTATACTTCAAAAGAATGGCTGAATGTAAAGGACATAATAAGAATAACCATACATATTTATACTTTGACTGCTTCATATATCAATTTGTTTTTTTAAATGCTTTGAATAATGTTAAGATCATATAATATTTATTGAGTTGATATGCCAGTGTTAGGGAAGGAGTTATACCTCAAAATACATATCTATAACATATTTAAACATTTCATTCCTTTTCCTTACATTTGTTGTGTCATGAAATTATGAAAATATTAAATACTATATTCATAATAATTTTTTCTCAATTATTGTATTCCTCCAGACTCTTGTGATGATTTACTGTTACCAGTCATAATATCGATGGGGAATGGAAAATCTACCAAAGAGGTTCTTCAGTATGCTTCTAAAAAGAAAATACCTATTGTGTATTTCAAGGTAATTGAAATGAAACTAGTTCATTAATACAATTAATCTAGTGTGGTCTAGCTTGTTCACTTCATAGTAAGATGTTGATTTAATACTATGCTGATTTCTGAAGTTATGGAATAAGATATAAATATGCGCTCCAACTTGACACTGCATGAAAAGGTGAAGATAACGAACAGTGATCGATCTCATAAGTCCTACAAGCAATGCAAAATAGAGAGTTAGGCAAATACGGACCCTTGGACACACCAATGGTGGTATCAGGTGCCTAAGAGGAGTAGGCATCTCCTCTCGACCAGTCACACCCACCGTGAGCCCTATATATTGATAAGGTAAACGGAGTTATCAATGTGCCAAGAGAGGCAAAACAAACGATATGAAACATGTCATACAGCAATCGACCCTATGGCATGTTGTTTTGGCAAAACTAAATTGTTATAGCAACCATAAAACTTGTGAAAAACTTACTTTAAACCTGAATGTTGAAACCCCTGTGTAATCAATTTGATAAAATAACAAATCAAGATAGACTTACGGTGGTAGTTAATGGTTAGACTGTTCGCTTCGTAATCGGAGGGTTGTGAGTTCGATACCTGCTCAAGTCATGTCCGTGTCAAACCTAAGACATAAAAATACGTACTGATTTTTTGTCACCAAACGTTCGATATCTAAAAGGGGGTGTCGGGAATTTCAGGATGTGAACATAAAGTGGAGAAAACATAACATCAGCACGTTAAGTAACATTCGCCACTTTTGGCGTCATTGGTGATCATTATTGATAAGCATGGCTCTAATTCGGGATATTTCACTAGCAGCTGGTGCTTTTTCAGTATGTGTGAAAAATGTCAAAATGCCTTAAATTAACATCGGAAGCTAATCAGGAAAGTTTATATGTTGGCAACGAATGCAATTGTTTTTACAATGTGCAGTATAATATCTCAACCATATCTATAAAGGTTGAAAATTCGAAATGCCATTCATTTAAAGAACTTATAGGTAGTGTGTACATTTGAAATGGTAGGTCATATGTTAAATGACTCTTTTCTAATTTCATATTCAGTACAATATAGGTTAGGAGAAAAAAATTATAATAAAATCATTGATTTCAGAAAGATACAGAAAAAGGACACGATGCATTTGTCTTGACTCCAGATGAAGAGTTTAAAGAAACTTTCAAAGCAACAGAACATCGATTTGATTTACGTACACCATGGAAAAGACAAAGGGTTGAAAGAAGAGTGATTGAAACAAAAGAAGACGGTGGAGAAGAAGAAAACGAGATATCCTCCCTTAACGAGATCAAGCTGAAGCAGAACTTATCTTTGGATGCAGTTATCTGCTATTTACTCATTGGGGGTATTCTCTAAAATAGCCTTGAATGTGACAAGTAATACCACTTTCAACAATGGAACAATTTATACAGATATTGCAAGATACTAATTTTTTGCGATTATTTGTTTGATGCATATCAAACTCTGACAGCACAAATCATTATAAAGCTACACAAAATAATCTTACATGATCAATTACATTAACTCAATATGAAAATCACTTCAGCTATAGAAAAAAAATCATTAATCTAAGTTTGAAAATCTCCAGAAAGACAATTTTAGAATATATCAATTTGTTTTCAGTTTTATAACCAACTTCATAGACGCTGAACACTACTATTACTTACACTTTTCTTTTTTATTATTGTAATTAAATTATTTCTTTTTCAGTTTCTATGGAATCAAATACAAATGACAAACTATTCGTAAGTATTAATATCCCTTTAAATAAGGTCAACCAATACAATTCGCAAATGAATGAATCACTTTCATCTGTTGGATTGATTGTGACACCCTTGTCACCATTTGCGCATGATTTCAAAATCTGATACAAACACCACATAGTGCTTTAAAGGCATCGTTAAGTTCATTTAACCCTTTCTCTACCGGCACATTTTAGAGGTTTTTAGAGACTAAATGACAGTATTTTAAAATCGATTTAAATCTGCATGTATCACGATTTGGGGTAGGCATATGACATGTAATTTTGTTAGGAATTGGACAGGGAACAATTTCTTATAAAATTTGTCAATGTATCCCATGACCTCATATAGGTCTACGGGGTCAAAGGTCATATAAGTGCACATTTTTGCAATCTTTTTTCTCTGAAATATATATATTACGACCCCTCTCACTAGATTAGAGTCAAAAATAGGAAATTCTAAATGTATGAGCTAATGTGCCTTTTAATATACTACAAAAAGAACAAAATCAAACTAATCAATTTTATTGACAAACAAATATTTTTGGTTGCTAAGTAACAACACTCATAGTACAATTTTGACCATAATTTGCCTTTCTGCATCCATTCGACACAATTTAAACGTAATTACAATCCATGATGATTAGTAAATGTCACATTATCTTAAAAATATAATCTTTAAATAGATCTTAATCATTTTAAAAGGTTTTTAACAAAAAATGTAATGAAGAGAATTAAGGTCAAAGGTCATCAAATGGAATCTTCGTACTTTATATACTTGTCCATCATTTTCTAATAATATGACGTTTTGCCATTATGTTCCATTAAATAGAATAAGTATTGCAACATTAAAACAAAGATCTTTCAATTATTGTTAATCTAAAATAATCTATTTTTTATTCAGTTATATTTGGTTGCTAAGCAACAACACCTTATCAAATGTTATCAAAAAGTACTAACCATTTTTCCTCTCCAAGTTCAACATAAGCGAATGTTCAAGTACTTACTTTCAATCACTAGATTTAAATGTACTTGCATCATATTTAACAAAAATGTTCTTATATTCAACCTCTTGAAACCTATTTCTAGACATAATTCTTGACAACGAGTTGTTCCGACAGGGGCATGCGTTGACCAATATCTGTCTATCGACTGGAACTTCACAGCAGGCGTGTATAAGATAATGCACAAAAATCTGGGGAAAAAAGTATTTCTTAATACTTAGTCCTAAATACTAATGTATTGTCAAAGCTTTTGAATACTCAAATTGGCTCTGTAAATGTTTTCGATAATCAAGGCCCTCTGAAAAGTATGCATTTAATTACTTATGAAATTTTATCAGAGGTAATTGTAGTACACATTTAATAAATGAGTTACATTCACAGCCAGATTAATTTTGGTAAAGGTAATCTTTTTACTATGCATTTTATTATTCTTTTGAAACTGGAAATCACTGCCACAATATCGGTTTTCAAAACTAGTAATACCTGTACAGTTCCTCTTCAGTGAGAGGCTGCAAACTTCCTTGGGAAATATATGGCAACCCTTCCCCCTAGATATGACCATCTCAGCATAATGGTTGGTGGCAACACAGATGGAGAAAACCAAATCTTCTGTCAAAGACAGCTTCATAAAATCTGCAGTTCTCCGAGTAATAGGGTCCCATATCTGAAAGAAAATTGCAAATAAAATCAGTATTGGCCACCATACCTTAAAACGTGTCATAACTTATAATTAGAAACTAATTAGAAATTGTTTTGTCTCATTTTGTATGTATATGATCCCTAGTTATGCAGCAAAAAAAAAAAAAAAACCACAAAAAAAACAACAACAGTAAAATGGTACACACATATCAGTGTACCATAATGCCATGATTCCAATTGTGAATGTATTATCTGGATTTATTTGTATGTTAATCAAATTTACACTGATTTAACCCTATATTCAACCTCAAAGAGTCATACCAACTGAAAGCCAGGTTGTCACCCGAATGAAATGCCACAGTTCTGGGATCAGGTGTTCCTGTGTCCTCCATATCAGCATCCTTCCAATGCATGTCTGGATTTGTCAGTAGACTGTCGCTAGCGGATGATACTAAATATTGGGATGTCAATACCCTTTTTAAAGAAGAAAAGAAATCACAATTAAGAATTGTTGGTTTATGTTTAAAAAGCAAAATCTAAGTTTCACGGTAGCATGGAACAGTTTCGCACTTAAATTTATTTACTCAAATTTATTTAAAGATATGGTAAGGGATTGCATACATGTGTTAGAAATGAATCGAATATTTTATTGTACATTGCGAGAGTAGCAGAGTGGGTAATGAAAAAAAATGTATCAGTAGGTATCTGCATTATGCCTAGCATATATTATACACGAGGGCAAATACTGAAGAAATTCAGGTTAAAACCTACAGGGTCCAGCGAAAATACTGAAACTCTGAGGGAAAGTGAATGACCCCAGATATAAAAGTTGAATTGAATTGCTTCTTAATGGTACCCAGTGTCTAAATCCCCTTGTATGGTACTCTGATGGGCTGTGGATTTAGTCGAAATTAGAGAAAATCTAGGCAAGAAGGGGATTGATTGATTGATGTTTTCTGCCAAACTCAACAATTTTTCAGTTATCTGGTGGCACCCAGTCTTTTTTATTGGTGGAAGAGAGAACCCAGATACCTGGGGAGAGACCACCGATCTTTCGAAAGTAAACTGGGAAAACTTTCTCACTTACCGGTGCGAATGGGATTCGAACTCGCGCCGACAGAGATGAGAGGCCGTGTGATTTTGAGCGCAATGCTCTAACCACTCGGCCACGGAGGAGACCGGCAAGAACACAGGGGCTCGGTTGTCAGATAGTGAAGGTTTGTATTATTTGTTCCCGAATAATAAATTGAAGTTTTGCATGATTTGTGTCTGAATAATAAATTATATAAATAAAAGCCACCACCAAAATCCGCTTTTTTAGAGGTTTTCAAAAAGGTGTATCATGTGTAAATTAAAGTACTTGGCACACTGATTTGACTGCGGATAACTCCGTTTACCTGATCATGATATGGGGCTCACGGCGGGTGTGACCGGTCAACAGGGGATGCTTACTCCTCCTAGGCACATGATCCACCTCTGGTGTGTCCAGGGGTCCGTGTTTGCCCAACTATCTATTTTGTATTGCTTGTAGGAGTTATGAGATTGATCACTGTTCGTTATCTTCACCTTGCATTTATATAATTTATTATTCGGACACAAATCATGCAAAACTTCAATTTATTATTCGGGAACAAATAATACAAAACTTCAATATCTGACAACCGAGCCCCTGTGGGCAAGAAGGGAACACATGCCCATCAGTTCATAGCATACAAGTACCAGCATGTATGGATCACATTTAATTTATGGTCATAAGCTACTAAGTGTATATAAAATACATGCATTTGGATAAAAGAGAAATCAATATGATTTTTCATTAGCCTGTCATAATCAGACTTTGATTGATGTTAACCCACCCCCATTTTGGCCCAAACACACATTTTGTTTTTATTTCTGTTACAGAATAAAGAAAATAATTCAAATTATGATAATAAATTCTATCATAAGTGTGTTTTCCTAACAGATTGTGTTTTCTTTTCATAGAAAGATAATTTCTTTTATAAACATGGAAAAAACTTGGAAAATAGCCTTCTCACCAGCGGTCGTGAATGCCCAGTCTGATTAAAACCACACCATCCCATTATACACTAAATACACCCCCTTCTTACACTCGCGCGTCACGTAAGGAGATAATTCTGGGAAAAGGGGGGGGGGTGTTAATCAAACTGCCGGACCCGGACAGGGTGTTATTCACTTGTTTTAGATATCATAAAATATAAATATTTGCTTTCATGAAACGACAAACCATGGCATCAAATTTGCGGTTAATTAATCGTGAATTTTTCATAACATGACAAAACCACATTTTTGTTTTCTTTTTAGTCGGCCTATGTGGCTACATCAACTTACATGTACGTATTTATACTGAATGTATGATCGTTTGGTTTATCCTGCAACAGGCGATCCAGGGCATCTTCTTCTGACATCAGGTCGTTTTAAAGATGTAAAATACATTCGTTGGTTGTGACAGTCACGGTGAAGCTGTGTTGTTTTCGTTGAAACGGAAACACGTGTGTTCTCCGTGCACACTTTCAGAAAACCCCGCGAGGCCCGCGATCCGGATCAAGGAAAAATAAAAGTATACAGGCTATATATAGGCGAACTTCTTTTTTGTTTTCTTTCTTTGGCAGAGAAAAAAATTATTACTATTCCGAACAAATATAACGTTTATATCTGAATTTGAAGTACTTTATTTATCTTTTTTTAAATTCAATCTGCCGATGTAATATTCTCAATAGGTGTTTTATGAAGTTACATATAGGTTGTGTAACTGTTATAAACCAATATTGGTTTTATGTTTTAAAAAAAAAAAAGCAGAGATACCTGGCTGATTATTTCATACATGTATGTATGTTGTTTTAGTGTATCAACAGGTACTGAATTTACTAAAAGAGGACAATACAAATAGTTTTCACCACTTTATTGTGCGACGCGCGTCGATTGCTTTTAGCGACGTCGATTTGTCGCTAATTTTTAAGAGAACCGCGCAGCATGTCCCAATTTCATTTTATCGTAATATAAAAACTACCGAGAATTATAATATGAATAAGGGTCCATCAAAAAGAACATTTCCTCTACTTTTACAGGATGTATTTACTTTTCCCTATTTCCATATATAAATATAGATAAACGCCGATCTGTTTAAACATTGCGAAATAAAATCGTAAAACAACGTATATGTGCAAAAAATTACTATTTTCTCATAACTTTGCCAGCCATTAAAAATAATTTTATATGTACTGAAAGCAGGGAATATATGCTTCTCAAAAATATAAAAAATATTGCATTCATAGGGAAAATTAAAAAAATCATAGCGAGGGGGGAAATGGCCTTGCGACAAAGCGTTGCGTCATATTTAGACGAAGTCATCCTTCATTTTAAATGCTTTTTTTAATGTAATGGCTTTATTTATTCAATTCATTTTTGCATAGTTAAAAAATATAGAAAATTTCCAAAAATATGATATATAAAACATATATATTACGTCCGTAGTTTCAAAGATTTATAGACACTCCTTTTGCGTAGCCCTGTTTTTACGCGCTATCGGTCATATTGACCGATACGGTAGAGAAAGGGTTAAGGTATTTCATGTATAATGAAAGAATAATGAACAAGTTTGAAGGATTTAGATCAACATAAAACTTTTTTGTTAAATAATAATGAAAGTAAAGCAGATGAAATTCACATGACTTGTAAATGATTAGAAGCTGACATTTTTGCACTTAAGCTTTTTGGAAGAGTTGTCTGCCCTTTGTAAAAATAAGAAAAATCTATTTTTCTAAAAATGTGTGTGGTCAATGATTAATTTGATTTCATATTTTCATAAAAGGAAAGTGTATGTAACTTTCTACCAAGAGATTAGTATGAATATATAATTTGTTTTTCAAATATTGTAATAAAAGATGATTTTCCCATATACTTCAATGTTAAATTCTAGGTGAAATATATCAAACAGTAAACAAAATTTTGAAAATTTCTATCGTGGGTGATTTTTAATTGGTGAACCCTTCACAATGATACCATGATTGCAAAGATTCCACCATCCATTTATTAGATATGAAATATGGTCATTATACATTCATGGGCACAAATTGTGCTCCTTTGTTAGCTGACCTGTTTTTATATTCATATGAAGCAGAATTTATTCAAAAACTTCTACGTGAGAAGAAAAAATCTCTCGCTGTGACCTTCAATTCGACTTTTAGATATATCGATGACGTTTTGTCTATTAACAATGATAGCTTTCATTCATATGTCGATTTGATATATCCCTGTGAGCTCGAAATAAAGGACACCACAGAGTCGTCCACTTCTGCTTCATACTTAGATATTTTATTGAAAGTAGACATTAACGGCAAACTAACAACTCAACTGTATGACAAACGGGATGATTTCAGCTTCTCCATCGTCAACTTCCCACATTTATGTAGCAATATTCCATTATCACCTGCATATGGTGTTTATATATCTCAACTGATTCGATATGCAAGAGCTTGTTCTGCGTATAGTCAGTTTTTAAATCGAGGTAAGCTACTGACAAACAAGTTGATGGTACAGGGATTTGAACAGTCTCGATTGAAATCAGCATTTCGCAAATTCTATGGTCGTTATAACGATCTAGTTCGTCAATGCTACCTCGCATTGGGTCAAATGCTGTCTGACGTGTTTCATACCGATTGTTAAGCCGTTCTTGGCACACTGATTTTGACTGCGGATAAGTCTGTTTACCTGATCAGGATATGGGGCTCACGGCGGGTGTGACCGGTCAACAGGGGATGCTTACTCCTCCTAGGCACCTGATCCCACCTCTGGTGTGTCCAGGGGTCCGTGTTTGTCCAACTATCTATTTTGTATTGCTTGTAGGAGTTATGAGATTGATCACTGTTCGTTATCTTCACCTTGCATTGAATACCTTAAATGAATATCTAGAAATTTTCGGTTTGGATCAGTAACAAAGACCTTCCAATCAACTTTTTCTTTATGTACCTGATAAGTAACATTATCTGTATTTTTTGGACTGTTTATAGATATATCTAATTTTGGCAATAAATATACACATCGAACTTTTATGTTACTGATGTATTATGTAAAGTAAGAATGTTTTTTACCAAAATAAAAAACATGTTTTATATAACTGGGTTCTCGTGCATTTCCATTCCTTTTGAAACTTATGAAAGGTGAAGATAAAGAACAGTGATAAATCTCATAACTCCTACAAGCAATACAAAATAGATAGTTGGGCAAACACGGACCCCTTGATAAACCACAGGTGGGATCATGTGCCTCATTAATTCGCCTTGGAGCACATGTGCGTGAATGTCTTTATTCAACATTTGCAAAATTAATTACCATAACTTTACTTGTATTCTCTTCAGTGTGAAGTGTTGGTAATCGAAATTGAAAAATGAATCAAAGCGTAAAACATTTTGTACGTTGGTAAAAAAAAAAAAAAAAAAAAAAAAAAAAAAAAAAACCACAAACATATATACTTTGAGCTCACAAAACAGCTTGTTTAGCCACAATTTCAGTCATCGGTATAATGCAGAAAAAGAATTCCGATATTCCGTTTTCTATCTACTGTACTATCTCTATAGCGTTTTCCCTAGAACTCGCCAATTTAGAATTGACAGGTTTACAAAAGGTTTACTAGAACAAAAATCATGTATGAAAAACATGCATCTTAAATTATTAATCAATATCCACAACTATGGCTTCTAATTATTCTCATGCGACCTTGAAAATGTTAAAAGATGTATGTATATATGTTATATTTGATGAATGACAAATTATATATTTATAAACTATGAGGCTGGATTACGATTTCCATTCGACAGGGATCTTCGAGTGAGGTATACCCAAATGCATTGTGCATGTACCTGTTGAAAGAAGGAAAGTGGAAGATACCAAAAGATGTGATAAAGAAATCCTTCAGCCACAAGTCTCTCGAGTATATCACTGAAGAGGTCAGGAAAATAAACTGCTAGTTAGGTTTACTAATAGTTTCAATTCAATCCAATGATAAACAGTGTAATATGATTAAACACACGCTGTAAATCCATTATATATCATGAAAGATGAAGATAACGAACAGTGATCAATATTATAACTCTTATAAGCAATACAAAATAGATAGTTGGGCAAACACGGACCCCTGTACTTATCACAGTTGGGATCAGGTATCTAGGAGGAGTAAGCAATCTCTATTGACCGTTCTCAACCGCACTGACTCCTGTATATTCATCAGGTAAAATTAGTTATCCGAAGTCAAAATTATTGTGCCAAGAACGACCTAACATTCAGCATGAAACGAGTTAGACAGCAATCGACACAATGATAGATTGAATTAACAAACTAGATTGTTATGATTGTTACAACGATAATATAATTTGCAAACTGCTGACTTCAAATGAAACTGTTGAAACTCCTGCACCATCAACTTTTTTGTCATTAGCCTACCTCGATTTAAAAACTAATCAAGGAAAACGAGCTCCTTTGTATCGAATCAGTTGAGAAATATAATGGAATATTGCTACATAAATCTAGAAAGTTGACGATAGAGAATTTGCAATCATCCTGTTTATCATAAAGTTGAGTTGTTATTTGCCGTTAATATCCATATTCAATACTATATCTAAGTATGAAGCAGAAGTGGTCGACTCTGTGATGTCTTCTCTTTCGAGTTCCCAGAGATATATCGAATAGAAATATGAGTGAAAATTAGCATTGATAATAGATCAAACGTCGTCGATATATTTAACTCTCAAATTGAAGGCCACAGCAATACATTTTGTTCTTTTCATATAAACATAGATTTTATTCAATCCACTTCTGCTTCATACTTAGATATTTTATTGAAAGTAGACATTAACGGCAAACTGACAACTCAACTGTATGACAAACGGGATGATTTCAGCTTGTCCATCGTCAACTTCCCATATTTGTGTAGCAATATTCCATTATCACCTGCATATGATGTTTATATATCTCAACTGATTCGATATGCAAGAGCTTGTTCTGCGTATAGTCAGTTTTTAAATCGAGGTAAGCTACTGACAAACAAGTTGATCGTACAGGGATTTCAACGGTATCGATTGAAGTCAGCATTTTGAAAATTATATGGTCGTTATGGCGATCTACTTCGTCAGTACAACCTCGCATTGGGTCAAATGCTGTCTGACATGTTTCATACCGATTGTTAAGCCGTTCTTGGCACACTGATTTTGACTGCAGATAACTCCGTTTACCTGATCAGGATATAGGGCCCACGGCGGGTGTGACCGGTCAACACGGGATGCTTACTCCTCCTAGACACCTGATCCCACCTCTGGTGTGTCCAGGGGTCCGTGTTTGCCCAACTATCTATTTTGTATTGCTTATAGGAGTTATGAGATTGATCACTGTTCGTTATCTTTACCTTGCATTCAAAAACTTCTACGTGAGAAGAAAAAATGTCTTGTTGTGGCCTTCAATTAAACATTTTAATTAGTATCCATTTTTTTTTTCATTTGTTTTAAAAGAAGGTTATTTCTAACAAATGACCTGATACATATTACCATGTAAAACTTTTACGGTACCAATTTTGATGCACCAAATGCGCATTTCAACAAATAATGTCTCTTCAGTGATGCTCAACCGAAATGTTTGAATTCCGAAATGACACCCAACTTGCTACATCTATTTTAAGTAAAACAGAGTGCCAAAATGTGGAGTAAAATTTGTCTAAGGATAAGAACTATGCATGAGGGAAAAAATCCTTAATTTTGAAATGAATTTCTAAATTTTATCACAGGAATTAAATACGCTTTCGTATTTTCAAGTTAGTAAAGAAGTATTTAGCTACTGGACTGTAATATATATCAATTAGTATTTAGTATATGAACTTCAGTTACAATATGAATTGATTGATTTGCATTTGTAGAGCATGACAGAGAAGTTTGAGAAAGGTCTTTGGAAAGAGTTACAGGAAATTTCTGGAGATGCCTATCAACCTCCAGCCTGGGTTAAAATGAATAATGGTGTGGACATACTAAATTATTTTAATTCCATTATGCGAAAGAGAGAAATTTTTATGAAAATTCTTTTAAATGTCTTTTTTGTATTCTATATTTTATTCTTATCATTTTGAACTTGTGTTATAACTTTATTCTTTCACGATTTCTCTGTTATAGACCCACAGGAACATAAATTAGATGTTACTATATCAGATCTATATGGTTTGATATTCTATGCTCTGCTTTTTCGTAAATTCTACCACGGAGCTAAACAACTTCTTGAAACGGGGTGTGTAAGTTCTTTATAATCATATTTGTATACCACGTGCAATATATATGTGAACTTCATCGGACCTTTAGATTATGTTTAGCGAGTTTCAACGAAGAATGAATTTTGAAGGGAAGTATTCTCTTGTATACTAGGTGAACACGTTAATTTTTGTTGGGTAAACAACCGTGTATGGTATTATCACATTATGAACACCACTAACTTACCATTAATATATTTCATTTTAATTCCTGTTTCATGTGAATTCTTAAATAAAAACAAGTTACAGAGTTTCCGTAACTTTGGTATCCGTGAGTCCGTACATAAAAATATGTCTGTGATTCTTTCTGGTTTTGTATATAATTTTCGTGATTCCGTTCCGAGATTATTCGTGTTTTGTCAACCTCCTGCGTATATTCCATGAATTGAAATGTCATAGCCATGTACACCAAAATGAAAAAAAATATACTTTGTTATGTTATGAAAGGTTTACATCGATATGAAAGAGCTTCCTCCGTATACAGCCCGTTTTTAAATCGAGGCAGGATACCCACAAAAAGTTTATGGAAAAGGGATTTCTCATCAGCATTTCAGATATTTTATGGTTGTTATAACGATCACCTACCATTGGGTCAAATGACGTATTTCATACCGATTATTAGGCTGTTCTTGGTACACTAATTTTTGCTACGGGTAACCGTTTACCTGATCAAGATATAGGGCTCACGGCCTGTGTAACTGGTTGACAGGGGAAGGTTAGTCTTCCTAGGCACCTCATCTCACCTCTGGTATATCCAGATGTCCGTGTTTGCCCAACTCTATTTTGTATTGTTTATAGGAGTTATGAGAGCGACCACTGTTTGTTATCTTTACCTTCCTAACTTGTGAAAGGTGAAGGCAGAAGTTTTATTTGTATTAAACATGCATTCAAAAACAATATTTACGCATGTACAAATAATTCATATAAATATATATCACAATCTTGATAATCAATAAGTATAATAATAAACGATATAAAAACGCAAAACCCATAGGGTTTACTCTCTTGGTAATTAATTGTATGAATTAACACAATTTTAAGAGTAATGTTTTATTTTTGGTTGCACATAAATTATGAAATTTTATAACATTAGATTAGGTCCAGTAAGTAATATTTCTGGTATATAATGACGCCTAATATCATTTTAATCAGACTGTCTACCAGCAGAGATACAAGCTCGATAGTTAAATGAAAGATGAGGAAAACGAACAATGATCAATCACATAACCCGTATAAGCAATTCAAAATAGAAAGTTGGGCAAACATGGACCCCCGGACACATCAGAACTGGGATCGGGTGCCTAGGAGGAGTAAACATCCCCTGTCGACCATCACATCCGCTGTGAGCCGTAGTCAAAATCAGTGTGACAAGAGCGGTCTAACAATCGGTATGAAACATGTCACACGGCATTTACCCAATGGTAGGCTGTATTGGCAAACAAGATCGTCATATTGACCATATAATTTGCAAAATGCTGACTTTAATCGAGACCCTTGACAACCCTGCACCATCATCCTGTTTGACAGTATCCTGCCTCGACCCCAAAACTTGCGTATCGAATCACTTGAAAGACACAAACCCCATATGCTAATGGAACATTGCCACATAAACATGGGAATCCAACGACGGAGAAGCCGAAACCATTCCGCCTCCAACACAGTTGAACTGTCAGTCTGCCGTCAACGTCCACTTTCAATGAAATATTTAAGTATGAAGAAGAAGTGGATGTCATCCATTTCGATCTAACGGGGATATATCGAATCGACATACGAATGAAGGTTATCATTGTTAATAGACAAAACGTCGGCGATATATCTAAATGTCGATTTGAAGGTCACAGCAAGATAACATTTTCCTTTCATGTTGAAGTTTTTGAAATAATATTTGCTTCATGTGAACACAGAAACAGGCCAGCCAAAAAAGGAGCATAACTCGCGCCCACGGGAATCCCAACAGACTGCCGGAAGACTAGACCACCAAAGACCACGAAAACACTGCAATGAGGATTTCTAACACATCCTCCATATCAACCTCAGAGCACCCGCAAGCGGAATCAAAGTGGTGCCCAACAAAGCAACTTCTCGGATGACCGATCACCAGATATAAACACCTGTCGAAGAAGCAACTGTCCACGACGCCACACATTCCAGCCGCCAATCCACCGCGAGGAATGATCATGCAAACTGTCAAAAAGTTCCAGGTCAAGATGCCACATGGGAAACGTTTTCCGATGCCAAGTTCACCAAAAGTTCTTTAGAATTTTTTCAAAATCCACATTTGATTAACACCACCTCTGGCACACGCAGCCGCACAGTAAATCCGAAGTCTCTCCATCACAGCCGTTAATATTCCCGTGAAAAGCAAAGACAGAGGCACGGCAGAGCACTTACTGGATCCAGCAATGTATCTTTGCTTGTAAGGGTTTTTATGCAGTTTACGAATCCAGTACAGGTACAGTAACTCATATTCATCCGACAAACTGACTGGGATATTAAATATGTCTAAAACTGAAGCATAGTTTGTAAGAATTTCATCCTCCAAAAAGGGCATTTGAAGTCTAAGTACGATTACCAAAGTTGGGACTAATGCAAAGTTCGCCTAAATATATAGTTGCAATAATGAGCCCCACAAACAAATACAATGTTGCTACAAACTTTGTCAGCTTGAACCAAAACATATTCCTCATGCAATATATCCAAGTCCCACACCATCTCTCCCTCACCAAATACAGAAGGACAGATGGTATGCACTCTTGTTTTAACATGTCCATTGCGGAATTAATTTCAATATTCCTTCTATGCCCCCAACTCACTCCGACAATGCAACAAGTTCTTCTCTTTCATATTTAGCCCATTGTCTGGCATAATCTTGGACATAATTCATAGTAAAGATGAACATAGCTACACACACTGTATTGTAAATCAAGTCAGATCTTAAATATACCACTGTACGAGGGTACATTAAGGCAGGCTATGTTAATCTTCACTCAGATAAAATCCGCGAAACAATGTGACGACATAATTGAAATAAATACATTGTATATCACTAAGTATATATATATATATATATATATATATATATATATATATATATATGATTGATAGATTTTTTATGTTTTCTGCCACACTCAACAATTTTTCAGTTATATGGTGGCGCCCAGTTTTTGTTGGTGGAAGAGAGAACCCAGATACAATGCACCTGGGAAGAGACCACCGACCTTCCGAAAGTAAACTGGGAAACTTTCTCACTTACCGGCGCGAGCAGGATTCGAACCCGCGCCGACAGAGGTGAGAGGCCGTGTGATTTTGAGTGCGATGCTCTAACCACTCGGTCACGGAGGCCCCTATATATATATATATATATATATATATATATATATATATATATAATTCCGATTTTATTTTTAAGTAAGTTTTATTTATGCATAAAATAAACCATGCAGCTACAAAGATCTGAAGAAATTTGAAATGTTTTATTGCTGTCGTGGAATTTCTGTCTGATCAATATGAAAGTAAACTGATCACGTCATGACTACATGTATACGTGACGTTGACACATGCATGGAATTTGTTAATGTGTGTCATGCAAATATCGAAAAAATGTGGAATATGTGAAATACAATGATCCCCCCTTATAACGCCAACATTTGTACCTTGGCAATTTTGGCATTATAACCGGGGTGGCATTATATCGGGTGAGGGTGTGTGTGTACAGTTGTCATAAGAAATCAAACAAATTTTATCTATTACATCATGCTTTGAATGCCTTGATAACCCCGCCGTCCAGTGGTCGTAAATGACTCGTGATGGTAGAGGTATTTAATGATTTCTAGTTTTTGTTTTATGTACAACACACTTAGGTGTGTCCTCCATACTTAGATTTAAAAAAACAATACTGCATATATGAACTCAGTTGATTATGATTTACGTAACTTTCATATGCTCCAAAGTTTGATACCTTGATGACTAATGGCAGATAATTGCTCAAGCCTACTCACTGAAATTTTCCTGCCGTTGATTGGCGATTATTAGCGGGGATGATTATAACGGAAATTTACCAAATCGTACCTGTGAATAGGTTGGTGAATGGCGGTATGCGGGAGATGGCGTTATAACAGGGTTTTACATAGCGAGGAAAACGGGACTTTGAGCTTTTTTTTGGCGATATGCGGGGGTGGCCTTAACATACTCGCGTAACGAGTCTAAGTAATTTGATGGATCCAGAGGGAAGGGTACAGGATTGCAAGTCCTTTTTGTTTTAATATACAGGGAGAGAGCATGCAATATAGCTCTTTCAACTCTGAAGACACACTTAATGCAATACGCATACAATTGCATGAGACAGAAGTAAAATCATTTGACAGTATGAATTTGTTTCTTATGATTAGTCGTATTTATACATACCATATGGTGCAACTATATGTCGGTCCCCAATGGTCCAACATTCCCCATGGAAAATGTTGCGATCAATTTAGTATATACCTATGTAATTAGTAGGAAGGTGATAGCGTATTTATTGTTACCACAGAGAGAAACTTTTTCACAAGGCAGAGACAGATCTGGGAGGAATAGTTTCTCTCTCGAGTGGCAAGAAACATACTGTCACCATTCTAACCGTAGGAAACATGTAGGTGTTTTATTACATCAAAGCAGAATAAATCCTCTTCCGACAACGAAACAAAGCGTTTCGTCATATATTACGAACAGCTGCTATGGTTTTGACGTTGAATACGCCGCTGGACTTTACAATGCCACAATGCCAAATTTCACGGGAAATCGATGCTGCCGTTTAATAGTTTGAAGACTATCATCCCTAGGTCAGATAGCACAGAACCTATCACACAGCAGATGTGCATGTATTTTAGCGAATGTAGTCGGTTTGTCGTCATCTTTTAATTTAGAGAAAATACACGAAAGTGTAATAATCTTGTTTATTTCTTGAAATATGAGATTGCTATTGCGAATACGGATATACAACATATTGCTTATACATGTATACACATTTACATTCAGTACAACTATGAGGAATGTCAAATTCCTATACTGAAATAAACTTATGCTACTCTTAACTCATAAAAAGAAATCTAAGGAATAAAATTTCATTTTTTTCTAAGATTTTCATAAGAAAAATGTTATAAATGACAAATAGCAAAGTCATGTTATATGTTCCGATAATTATTTGTACTTGGTCTCTTTTACTCAGATATTTGATTTATCTGGAAAGGTTAAAGAATATAAAAATGAAAAAGTAACACTACATACAAATCCGTCTCAATTTACAATACTGAACTCTATATAGGGATCGCTGAAGATGTGACTGTTCATATATTACATATTTTGACATCACCCCTGGAATATCATACAACCTTTCATGCAATAAATCAAAGTTTATATATGATTGATAAACTTTCCTAATCCATTTAATCATTTAGCATAAAGGAAAGGTATGAAACTACAAGTAAAACACCTATATATTTCTTCTGTAATGACATTTTCCTTGAAACTTCACAAAAATCGTCCTTTGACATGCTCACCTGAAACATCTTTGCCGATGACCAATATTTTTTTCTTTGAATTAGTAAGCGTATTGTCTTTTTTAAAATAATACTTTAATTTGGATTGAAACTCTATTGTAGATTTTTTAATTTAAAATTTTACATTGAACTGAGGAATTTTCCGTTATATCCTGGATAACTACGAATTTTCACAGCCTACTTTTCAAACATCCCCCGAGGAAAAGCAAAGATGATGACCATAGGTCTTTTCTTCATTGATTTTAACTCATAAATGGATGCTTTACCTTACATCAAAGTTTGAATAAAATCTTTATTGTAGAAAGGAATTGGTTCTGGCACCCTTACTGAAGGGGGCGATAACACGCAGTGATCAATTTCATAACTCTTGTGTTGGGCAAACAAGGACCCCTGGATATACCAGAGGTGGTATGTAGGATGAGTAAGAATCCCCTGTTGACCGTTCACACCCACCGTGAGCCCTATATCTTTATCAGGTAAACAGTAATTAGAAGTCAAAATCGCTGTGCCTAGAACGGCCTAACAATCTGTATGAAATAAGTCAGACAGCATTTGTCCCAATAACAAGTGATAATGTGAATGGAGTGATCCATAGTCAAAATCAGTTTGCCAAGAACGGTTTAACAATTGGTATGAAACACGTCAGACAGTATTTGACCCAATGATATGTTGTATTAGCAAACTAGATTGTTTCATGTATATCGACCATGGCACTTGCGAATTGCTGACTTTAAACACCCCTGTACCATCAACTTGTTTGTCAGTTGCCTGTTCAATTAAAGTGATGAAATCATCTTCCTTTATTCGATATATTACACATGAGTTGATACCTCATGAACATATTTGTACGGTGCACCACTGACGATTGCGGATTAAATTGAAAACGTTTCTTCAAATAATTTGTAAATATCAATAACGTTACAAACATTCCCATGGTTCTTAAGTTACCCTTATCCAATTAAGTGTCCTATTGAGATATTTTGCGATATTGCGACATTTTATTTGTCATAATGGGTTATTATTTAAACATTTTCAAATTCCTCTCGGATTCTAGTGAACCTATTTTCCCCAAGAGTGTTATTAAGCACCACTGAGATGGGTGCAAAACTTTAACTCTCAACGAACATGTTTAAATAGAGAGTATTCAACAAATTCTAGTTTTCGGTCTGCATATTACATGTATCAACACAATGAATTGATACACATTGTCAGAATAGATTAAAAGTATAAGAGGAATATCCAAATCACACATTAGACATATAAAAACAAAAGTACTTACCATCTATCCGTTTGTGTTTAGTCAACCAGAAGTGATAATAGAATTAGATAGGTTACATGGGAAGCATGTTTTGTTTCCAGCTGACAAAGATTGTAACAACATTGTCTTTGTAAGACTCATTATTACAACTGTATTTTTAACGAACTTGGCATTAATTCCATTTTTGGAAATCGTACTTATACTCCAACTGCCCTTTTAAAAGACTAAATCCTTCAAAACCATTACTCAGTTTTAGATACATTTAATATCCCAGTTAATGGGTCGGAAGAATGCAAAACTTATACGGTACCAATTTTGATGCACCAGATGCGCATTTCGACATGTCCCAGTGCATTTGAAATGAAAAACACCACGGAGTCGTACACTTCTCCTTCATATTTAGATACAGTATTGCAAGTAGATATCTACGGAAAATAGCAATTGAAAAACGGGATAATTTCAGCTTCTCCATCATCAACTTCCCATATTTATGTAGCAATATTCCATTATCACCGGCATATTATGTTTATATATCTCAACTAATTCGATATGCAAGAGCTTGTTCTGAGTATGGTCAGTTTTTAAACCGAAGCACGCTACTGACAAACAAGTTGATGAAGCAGGGGTTGCAACAGTCTCGTTTAAAGTCAGCATTTCGCAAATTTTATGGTCGTTATAAAGATGTAGTTTACCAGTACAACCTATCATTGGGTCAAATGATGTCCGACGCGTTTCATACCGATTGTTAGGCTGTTCTTGGCACACTAATATTTGACTACGAATACGTCCGTTTACCTGATCAAGAGATAGGGCTTACGGTGGGTGTGACCGGTCGACAGGGGATCCTTACTTCTCCTAGGCACCTGATCTAACCTTTGGTATCTCCAGGGTCCGTATTTGCCCAAATTTCTATTTTGTATTGCTTATGGGAGTTGTGAGATTGACCAGTGTTCGTTATCTTCACCTTTCATAGTTCACATTGATACGTATTTGTTACAGTTATTTTTTGTTTCTTTAGGTACGCATTCGGCATATCTTGGTCGGGTGTGTGATTTTGCAAAAAGAAGAAAATAACTGGCAGACAAGTCAGCTAGAGAAAGAACAGTTACAGCAAATGCATAAGTATATAATCTATGTTATGTCTAAAACAATAAAAACAGTGAATATTTCAATTTAGGTAGACCTAAAAGGTCAACGATTAAAATAATTACTTTGATAAATGTGATATTGTTGTTTAGTCTTTTTTTAAGTAAAACACATATTATACAAAATTATACTTTTATGCACCTTCCCAATTTCTCATATGTATATAGAAATCTTCCAATGTAATCTGCAGGTCGTATTTATGTCTCTCAACTGCTTCGATACGCAAAAGGATCATATTCTGTGTATCATAATTTTTTTCTGATCGAAACAAGTCACTTCTAAATGAATTAATGTAGCAGGGATTTTAAAAGTTTCATTTGAAGTCAGTCACAAATTATATGGTCATTATAATGATCTTAAATGCAAATACACATTTACCTGTCATCACTGTCTGACGTGTTTTATACATTCATTGTTACATCTTGATATTGGATACATGTTACATCGTCTACATAATCGAGATAACTCAGTTTACCTGATCAAGATATGTGGCTCACGGCGGATTTGACCAGTCAACAAGAGATACCTAATCCTCCGAGGCACTTGATTCCACCTCTAGTGCATCCAGGGATCTGAGTTTGCCTTACTCTTAACTTTGTATTCGTTATGGAATTTATGAGATTGATCACTTGTCGTTATCATCACTTTTTCATGCATCTTTGAAATATACCAAATGGAAATAAACCATGAATATATATATATAAATATATATATATATATATATATATATATATATATATATATATATTAGAACGCCGAAAATAACTCAACCGGTTTCACTTTCAATTTTCAAGAGTTATGACATTATTGCTTAGTTACACATTATAGATTTAACTATGACGTCAAACCTGACGGATTGTATTGACGCTTTAACAAAGATCATTATGACGTCATGATATAACGTTATGAAATAATACATGAGAAAAGAAAAGAAAAACACAGCCGACTGTTGGTCTGTTCAAGAAAAAAATATACAATATGTACAATAATATTAACAGCCGACGTCAGGCACCATGCCTAAAAAACTACTAACTAGAGCCAATTTCGCCCTGAATAAGGTAAAATACGTCAAAAAATGTCAAGAACCTTATTTACCGTGCCACTTGCCCAATTTGTGGAGAAAACTACATAGGACAAACGAACAAACTTCATGCGCGAGTGAGGATGCACAAACACCAAATAAAACATCCTAGTGTACGGAACACCCCATGTAGTGAACATTTTGCGGAATGCAGGGGTGGTAAATTTAAACTGTTCCCGTTCTTTAAAATATGGACTGAAAATGAAATAACTCGCAAAGCCAAAGAGGACTATTTTATTATACTTTTCAATCCAAGCCTTAATCGAAAATATTTATTTGAACAATTGAAGTACAATTTAGCATAATATTTTTTTTACAAAACAGACAATCAGTTAACGTTATTATGGCGCCATAAAGGACTCGTTTAATTGACGTCATAACAAAGACGTTGCTAAACAATTTTTGTATACATATTTGAACTGCCTGATGAACCATGTAGACATGGAGAAAGCGCTAGCAGTAAATGATTGTTTTTTATGAAGTGTGTCATGATAGATAGATAGATAGATAAATAGATACATGTATGCATACATACATTATATATATATATATATATATATATATATATATATATATATATATATATATATATCCCAAAATGTGTATGGAAAGATGTAGGTAGAGAACAGTGATCAATACCTTTAAAACGCTAGATGTAGAATCAGGTACCTAGGAGGAATAAGCATCCCTCTTTGACTTGTTACTCACGTCTTGAGCCCTCTTTCTTGATCAAGTAAAAGGGCTATTCCGCAGTACAAATCAATATGCAAAGCATATCAAGTACAATCTAATAATTGGAATGAATATCCGACCAAATGAAAGGTTCTATTTCCAATTAGGATTATTATAACAAACATGAAAATTGAAACACATCAAACAGCATTTGACCCAATGATAGGCTATATGGGCACACTAAATTGATATAACGACAATAGAATTTAATCATACGCAAAATATACTCTCTCGGATATCGAATCACTAGGGAGACATAAACACCATATACAGGTGATATGTAGTTTTACTAGTTGAGTATGCGATGTTGATGATTGAAAATCTGAACGCATTCGCAGTTGTGTTAAGTAGGGCCATAGAAATATGTCAGGAAAAAAAGCATTAATAAACAGATCAATTTGTGACAAATTCTGTAAACACAACCCTTTTATAAAAAAAACAATATGTATATATCATTAAGTGCATATTGACCTCTTATACATTTTTCACCAGACCGACAGTCTTTACATCAACTCTGTATCACGTGATCAAATATCAAGATAAAAACTCATCGTGTATGTATAAATCGTTGAATTGGCACGATATCCAGATATCAATACAAGTTGAAGTTAATATAACTTCAAAGCATAATAATTTCTTAATTTGAAAAGTGCTGACTTACTTCACTTATTTCTGTTGACTCCCGGTGGAGCATAGGGCTGCAACAACACCACGCCAACGGACTCCGTTATGGGCTGCTCTCTTCAGCTGAGTCCACGTCATTCCGGCTTCCTTCATTTCGCTCTCGACGGATCTTCTCCAGGACTGTTTGGGCCGTCCTACTTTCCTTTTTCCCTGTGGGTGCTGAGAGCAAGTTTATTGTGACTTGTAACATGTCTATTTTTTGCATTGAATATGCCAGATGCGGCGATTTTTGCACATACGAAGTTGAATCTAGCCTGAAAAACATATTTTCTGTTGAAGCCAGAACTTGCTCCCCTAACTTTCCTTTGGCACTGAAGTTCACTTGTCACATAAATCAAACATCTTTCACTTAAAAACCTCGGGGTGTCGTGCCAATGATGAAATTTTTATATACGGAAACCCTGTTTATGCAAATGATTCCATTGTGAAAGTAACTATACGTATAAATTAGGGGCGATATCAGGATCACAATATAATATGGATATTACTTTAGCATATATCCTATATAAAGAAGAAAGTGAAACTTTTTCAATATCAGAGAATTAATATAACCCATTTGACAGAAATTTACGCGATTGCAGTTTACCGTTTGACAGCGGTGGTAAATAACGAAACAATATTTTGACATTTCCAACCACAAAAGGACTGTAGATATGTACGTCATGACCTTCGTCATGACGTATTTTTCATTGTGACGTCGTGCAATGTGTCAGTGCGGTAAAGTATATTTATGTACAGCACTGGTATTAAAAATGTTATGGGGAAAGCCTTAACTGAACCGCGTTCCATTTGTCATAACTTGAGTTTTTAGTTTTACATAAACGTCTGTAATGAGTAAAATATCCAAATATAACACAGACCTGGAAGACTCTGTAGTATCGTAAGTTTACAGGGATAAAATTATTTCAAAATGTGTTGGTTTTTTCATGACTATTAGCAGTTGATTCTCATTAACATTTTTTAGCATATACTTTTTACGAGGTACATTTTACGAATTTTTCGTATGTTGACTCATATAAAATGCATTACCACTCAAATCACATTGATCAATTGGAGTCTTTTTTAGAATATAATTCAACATTAATTGATTAATCCAGACTTCCCTTACATATGCTGTTTGAGATCATCGTTTGAGATCATTACCACTCAAATCACATTGATCAATTGGAGGCTTTTTCAGAATATAATTCAACATTAATTGATTAATCCAGACTTCCCTTACATATGCTGTTTGAGATCATCGTTATCTGGATAATGCATACTAGTGCAGCTGAATTATATTGAAAACAATAAAAATGTAAGATAATAGCCAGTAATATTTGAATATATTGATGACTACTGCACTCAAATCTATGTATATTTTAACTTTCAAAGGACATTCTCCCACCATGCACTGCGCATCATAAGCTGTATCCATGACGCAGATAATCGGAGTACAACAAAAAAGAGCAGGGATGATGGGCCACTTGGAGATCCAGATCTACACTCCGGGCGTCTACTGTTAAATCATGGTTATCTGAAAGATGCCATTAAAACGGAAAACAAAACATTTTTGGATAATGAAGTTGTAAAAGATATCCTGAATGAAAAGTGGTATGGAAACAACAAACTGACCATACGTACGGTACGCTAGACATGTTTTATTGCTAATGAAATAAAGACATATTTCATAATAATATTGTTAGATTAAATATTGGTAATGCGATATTTATCCCATATCTTTGTAATGCATTTTAGATATTGGGGTTTCTCAGTTTCTCTCTTTTGCATTTTGCGCTGCTACCAGTTCTCATGTTCACGATGGAAGGCCCCCCCTTTGAAAGGTAAGTTACTACAGGTAGATAGACGTTGAACACTCACAAAGAATATAATTCCTTGGAGTTATAAACGTGTATGAATCGTTTTAATTACTCACAAAGAATATATTTCCTTGGAATTATAAACTTGTATGAATGGTTTTAATAACATTTCACTTTTTTCATTAACGAATGTAACGACTTACTTAGTATGTTGATGCCCTCGTTATATTTTGATATCGTGTTTTCGGATTTATTTTGATATACAGGATACCAAATTCTTAATTGGTAAAACGAAATGTCAGGACAATATAAAATCACAGTCATATATCACCTGTCCACCTTTCACCAGCTCAAAGTTCATCCCTCACCATAACTGTAAAATTTTACCAGAAATAGAGCTGTTATCTCATCAAGGGAAAAGTTCAAGGACATGATATATACAACAGTCTCGATTGAAGTCGGCATTTAGCAGATTCTATGGTCGCTATAACGATCTAGTTCGTGAATACAACCTATCATTGGGTAAAATACTGCCTGACATGTTTCATACCGATTGTTAGGCCGTTCTTGGCACAATAATTTTGACTACCAATAACTCCGTTTACCTGATCAAGAGATGGTGCTCACGGCGGTTGTGACCCGTCGACAGGGGATGCTTACTCCTCCTAGGCACCTAATTCCACCGGTGGTGTGTTCGGGGGTCCGTGTTTGCCCAACTATATATTTTAAATTGCTTACAGAAGTTATGTCAATATCAGCTTTGTTTCAACAGAATATTGCTAGGTTCAATGGATTTTTTTTTGGGGGGGGTCATATACATTTTAGGAAGAATTGTTGGGTACGAATGCATTTCATTTAAAACTATTTTCCAACGACAATTGACTTTTACTGCATATTTTTTGTATTGTCTTTCAGGATTTATGAAGTTTACAACATCCCTTTCATGAAGGTGTTGAATAACTTGGTAGGTTACCTATTTTTCTATTCATTCATGAAAGGTAAAGGTTGATTGATTGTATCTTGCTCGAGAATTTTTCACTCATATGGATACGTCACCAAGACCGTGAGGGGCTTAAAATTTAGACCTTTGCTCGGCGCTTCCATCGTTACGGAATTTAAACATCAATTCATCGGCGAAATAAAAATAATACGAGAAGATAATTGGTGTCAAGTCTTTTAATTATTTTATTTGCATATTCAACATTTGAGATACATTGGACTTATCTTTAAAAGCAAAGGCATACAATGTTGTTGATTATTGTCATCACATATTTTCAACGATGATCATCCTAAATCTATATTTCATTCCTCGATCATAGATGTACATAAAACTTTTCAAAATAATTGGGACATATGCTTTGAGATCCTATGTAAAAATCTATCATTTTATAATGTTTTATAAGGACACGTCTATTTTTGATACGAGAAACTATTATCACTCGATGCATAAATTATGTTGGTGAAAGACCTAAAACACGAAATTTACGTATGGCCACTTTCATCGAACAAACTAAATCCAACATTTATTTGTGCAGTTTACATTTATTTACCCATGTCAGAATTTTTAATTTGTTCGTTTAATGTGACCAAATTGAAATTGAAAGTTCCAAAATTAGTCATTTTAAGAGAAAATGTGCAAACGTCACGTGTTACGACATGTACGGCCCAGTTATGACGTCGCAAAATTAACATTTTGATATGAATACATTTAATACGATGTATATTGACAATATTTAGTGTAATATTTGTTTAAGTTTCAGATAATTTTTCGTAATAATACAGGCCGATTGTGACCTTTCGTGGCTCTAGCTCTAGCTCTTTAGGCCTTTTCTCGGCGCGTACGGCCTTTGAGTAGCAATGGTTCTCTATCGTGCCACACCTACTGCGACACGGGACATCCGTTTTTAAGGTCATCTCCGAGGACCCGTGACATTCACACCTGATGCCGAGCGTTGGAACTGTCACTACCTGTTTTAAGGACTTAAGTCTGTCGCGGGCGGAATTCGAACCCCGACCTTCCACATGCGGGGAATGCTCTAACCATTAGGCCACCGCGGCGGCTGAAAGGTGAAGAGAACGAATATATCATAAAATGGGACGTGAATATATGAATGATGAATATCAATGTTATCTGAAGATAAAGGAATTACAAACGTATCCAAAGGACCAATAACGTAATTTTCGATTTCTAAAATCATTTTTATGTTATATCAAGCTCATATCAGTTGCATGGATATATATTCTTTTTAAATAGCATACATCTTGATTTTTATCGACGTTGTATTAATTTTGAAATCAAAGACAAATGTTTGATTTGGTATTTTAAGGTTGGATTTTTTTCTCTTCTGCTTGGGTATGCGTATATGTTATTGTTCAACCATGAAGAAGACATTTCATACGCTGATATATTTCTTATGGTGTGGATTGGAAGCTTTCTCATTGATGAGACAAAACAGGTAATAGTTATTATATAATATATATATATATATAGAGAGAGAGAGAGAGAGAGAGAGAGAGAGAGAGAGAGAGAGAGAGAGAGAGAGAGAGAGATAATAAGCGAAATAGTTTATATTCTGAATCTTTATTTTACAAATACAACAAAGTGCCTCATTTTTTATGATTACGTTTCGCTTTTTTAATATCCTAATGTGATGCGATTTGAAAAAAAAAGAAGATAAATAATTGATCAATCTCAATTCCTTTAAGCAATGACAAGTAGCGAGTTGGGCAAACACAGATACCTGGACACACCAGAGGTGGGCCCAGGTGCCTAGTAGGAGGAAAATCAGTTTTCACAATTATCCGAGTTTACGTCATGGGTTTCTTTTTCATCCTTCATCTGTTTTGATAAATATGTTGACAATCCAGGGATTTGAATAATTTCACTTGAAGTCATCGTTTCAAAAAGTATGAGGTCATTATAATGATATAATGATCTTATAGCATATATAACCTGTCATTAGGTATAATGCCGTTTGAACCAATTATTAGACAACAATTTAGACTGCTTTTCACTACGGACTACTTCATGCATTACATACTCATCTTGACTACAGATTAATCGGTTTACCTGATCAGAATAAAGGGTTCTTGGTGGATTTAATCGCTCAACTGAGGATCTTATTCATTTTAGACCCCCTGTTTCCACCTTTTGTGTATCTAGGTGTTGTTATGTTTGTCTGTTTCTTTAATAGGGTTATGCAATTGGCTACTGTCCGTTATCTTCATATTTTTTAATCAATAAGAATTTCACGACATTTGTTTCAGATTATTATTGCCGTCCGGAGAAACAAATTTCGCATATATATTCGGGATCCATGGAACATTCTTGACTGGCTCTCCATGATTACATACACATGTGGAATGTTATTGAAAAGTGGAAGTGGACTGAACTATTTCAATGCCTCTAAGATATTCCTTGTCTTGGCTTTCATTTTGCTAAGTATTCGAGTTCTTAACCTTTTCTGCATTTCAGAGCTTCTAGGACCAAAACTTGTCATCATACAAAAAATGGTAAGTACATGTACGTGTACTAAAACAATTTACTTCAAATGAAACAGTCATTTAAAACCACGGCAAATCACAATTCAAAGTTAATGTTTGTCTTATGCTTATGTAGTGTGTGTGTGCGTGTGTGTGTGTGTTTGTAAACGGTCTCAACTGAGAACCGACGTCAGGTTACACAGCAACAACTGAGGACACAAAAATCAAGTGAGAACCAAAATCCGGTCCTCACTTGAATTTCATTTCAGAAATGCTCAAAACCATGCCATAAACCATATATATAAAAATTAATGCATGGACCAGTTGGAGGTGTTTTGTAGTTTTGTGTATGTGGTGTGTATAAAATTTCCAGTCAGCCAGCATGGCCGTATACACACCACGAGGCGTAATACGCATGCGCGTGTTAAAACGGAAGTTTACATGCCTTTTTGGTCATAAAAGCGCTTCAAAACATACAGATCAAGGACAATCAATGTCACCCAAACAGATGAAGGTATGTGTTATTTATTTTTCATTTTATTGCTTATTAGGCAACATATCATAGATTCAGGATCTTCTTTTACAAACATAATGTTACATACATACTATAAAATGTTATATCCAACGCACGAAGTCAATTAATTTTACTAAACAAACTTAAACATCATAGACTTTCATACAAGTATGACCAACAGAAGACACGTAACAGCAACAAAAATAATAATAATAAAATAGAATACTGAAGGCATTTTCATGTGTACATCATCATACGATAACCTTCATACTCGAACGTACGTCATTTCGATGAATTATCTCTGCAACGTTGGAAATCACAAAATTAACACATACATACTATCAACTGAGGACACTGACAACAAAACATGAACAGTAATTGAAAGGCATTTTCACTTGATTTTGTCGTGTGATGACCTTCTCATTCAAACGATATGTTTCAAATACATAGCAGGCAAATTTCCACAGCGATTTGTCAATGAAATATCCGTGTAGATGTACAAATGACAAAATTTCCCATACATACGATCAACCAAAGACATGTTGGCAGAAACATGCATTGAAGACTCTAGATTGAAGACATTTCTATTTGAATTTTATTAAATTATGTCAATTTTTTTCCAACGATCGGTTAGAAATGCACAATCAATATACCATGCTTATAGCATGAGGTTTTAAGAATTTTCACTGTAAACATGGAATCCAAAAATGTCCATACCCACTGTCATACCGGAGACAACATATACAGTAAAATAAAATAAAATTTGATCAAACTGCAGCTACAGCTTACCCAAATCACAGGGCTGGCCATTTTATAAAATCACGGACTATTCAATTCTTTTCATCCGACCCTTTTAAACATTCAAGTTGTGTAGCACTAAAACTGACAAAATTACTTTGTACATATGCACATGATTGATTGATTGAATATTGTTTAACGTCCCTCTCGAGAATATTTCACTCATATGGAGACGTCACAACTGCCGATGAAGGGCTGCAAAATTTAGGCCTATAGATACTCGGCGATTATGGCCATTGAACAGGGAGAGATCTTTATCGTGCCACTCCTGCTGTGACACGGGACCTCGGTTTTTGCGGTCTCATCCGAAGGACCGCCCCATTTAGTCGCCTCTTACAACAAGCAAGGGGGTACTGAGGACCTATTTTAACCCGGATCCCTACGGGACGTACAGGAGAAACATTTTCAAGATTTGGTCTGCCACAGTAAAAACCATAGCAAAATTTGGCGGTTTTCTTCTACCATGCCATGCAATTAATTCATTCACACCAGGCGCTGATCCAGGATTTTTTTCTGGGAAGGGATGAAGGGTTGCACCTTTACCCACCCACCCACCCCCCTGCAAAATTTTAATTTCAATTTGAACAAGCAAAAAAAAAAGGAGAAGAAGAAGAAACACCCTAAAACATTCCCAGAGGCGAAACCCTAATCCGTGTGTGTTGCCGGGGGGGGGGGACTCTGCGCATTACACTTACCCTCACGCCACCCCCGACAAAAAAAAGTTCAACTCAATTTTTTTTGACAGTTAGCAAAAATAAATAAATAAATAAATTCTCGGATCGCAAAATTCCTAATCTGTGGGGGGATGGGGTGATACAATGTTTTATGTTTTTCAGTGTGTCTTTTTGCAACCAGGTATTTACAATTGTTACTTTACTTACAAAAATTTATGTATTTTGAATTATTTAAGATGTTCTATAATTAGAATTTTGTTTGCATCAGTGATCATGTGCCCGTATAAGCTAGACTACTACTGGGAGCAGCTTGAATAGTTCCATATAACATATGATTGTTATACCTTTAAAATTTATTAGTCCCCTACCGATGAAACCAGGGGGACTATAGTCTTTATCTCTGTCTTTCCGTGAAACTACAGATCAAGTTTGACTTTCGTTACTTTTGATCAACAGATATATTTATGCGACTTGTCTTCGGTCGGGTTAGTGCTACGCTCGATCAGTGTTCAGGTGAGAAAACAGAAGACAGGAATTTATCCTGCAGATCCAACATAGCAATTATTACTTGTCAAATTCGACTTTCATTACTTTTTATCAACAGGTGTTAAAATTAATATTTTTTAAACGTCTCTCATACTTATGATCGGGTTAGTGCCCCAATATATTGAAATCGAGGTGGGGGAAAAGGAGAAGACGGTAATGTAAGTAATACTGCAGATCAAATTGTAACATTCTATCCAACAAAGCGTTTATTCTTAGTATTCTTGAAGATATAATATGCATGATTTCTCAAAATAATTCTATATGAAAAATAAATTAACATATCTATGTCCGAATTTTCTCGAAACGTATTTAGCACATTAAATAATATCCCTTAATGGAATTTTGGGTGCCGGTAGGGAACATGTATTGCTTGTACAATGCTCTCAAAATGCTTGTTTCCTATGTGAATCTTTCCTATTCAATGTCAAACATTTCCAAATGCAATGTTTTTACAGAGCAGCAATAGTTTACATTTGTTTAAATGTTAGACAGTTACTACATACAGAACTATCCAAGATAATATCATATTGTAGTTAACTGGCATCAAAATTTTGTCACATTGAAAAATAAAAGGTATATAACAAATTATTCTTTGAGTGGACTCAAGAGCAAAATGCATTTTGCTGAACCAAAGTGTTGCCTTCAGTCTAACTGCCTTGGGCAATAGTTTTGTTCTCGGGTCCAACAATGTGTGTTGCCTTCCAACTCAGTAAATTAATGTACATGTATGTATACTGTTTAGCTGCAATAATGTAGCCCTATCCAATTTTTTTTTATTCTGACGTTTTCGGGATAGGGCTACAATTCCATAGGATCTCCGTAATGGTGCAAAATAATTTTATGAATAACCGATAATAAGCTCCATGTATTAGTCCAAAATGTTGTTTACACCAAAAGGAGTACATACTTTGTGCTTGGGTATGTCTAGTAAAGGTGTTTTTCAGTAAATATCATATACAGCTTGGAAAATTCTTTGTCTGCTCCGCCATGCTTGTTATTGCGAGATATCGTAGGTGGATCTACTGAAAAACCTAAACATTGAAAATCTACGCGTAAATGTAGTTATTCGAGCCACTCCGACAAAGAAAGGAAAATCATATGGTTGCAGAAAGAATTTACACTCTGCTGTTCGCTTTTTAACTTGATATTAAATCTAATCCTTTTTAATACAGACGAAATAGCTTTCTCCTCCGTACTTGTCCATTGATGTAAATACTACCTTATATGGCATATGCAAATAACTTGACAATCAGAATTAGAAACTTCAGTACATCAAACATGGTGCACAAATATGAATCGAGAAATTGGAATGTATCGAAATTGTTGAAAACGGTAGAGTAGATCCTCACAAATCTTAAGTTGCAGGTTCTAAATATATATCTTGACTAAGAAACATAGAATATCATTTTATTTACGTAAAGAAAGTCAGCGAATGTTAAGAATGATCGAAAATGTTGCGGGAGTGATCACTCCCGCATTTGCACCATTACGGAGATCCTAAGGAGTTGTAGCTCTCTCCTCCCAAAAGAAATTGGAGAGGGCTACATTATTGCAGCTAGTATACTTTTACACCCTTATATAAATATTCATCTTTGTATTTTTTACAAACAAAAAATCCAACAAAATGAATTTTTGTTTGACTGGACTAACAATTTAGATGCCAACCAGTCTGCTAGTCAAACGTAAAAATTGTTGGACCGCACCATCTCAACTGATTAAAGACCCAATTTTAAGCCACCTTCCCTCAAATTTACTTGCACAGATACCAATAACATACCGATTTTCAATCAAAGAAGAAACAATTGCTCAGGCCCTGATTGACAGATTCAGCCAAGCGTGTCAACTGGGCATCCCAAACTGAGTGTGTTGATAGTAAGAGTATCTACCCTGTCATCTACTGCAAAGTTAATTTCGTAGTATTTTTTTAACGTGAGACCATATCCAGAGATGAACTGCAGTGTTGTAAAATACTATTATATGGTTAGAGAAATTCATAATCTTCCAAAGGCTAACATCCTCAAACTAATTATATATAAGTGAAGTCAATAAAGATAAATAATCATAAACGATTCAATGCAATGAATAATTTTTTTATTTGAATTTCTAAAACGATGGCTAGATAGATTTTCAATTTATTTTACGTTCCATCTATGATCCCGTGGGGATCCGGGTTAGAATAGGTCCTCAGTACCCCTTGCTTGTTGTAAGAGGCGACGAAATGGGGCAGTCCTTCGGATGAGACCAAAAAAACGAGGTCCCGTGTCACAGCAGGTGTGGCACGATAAAGATACCTCCCTGCTCAAAGGCCATGAGCGCCAAGCATAGGCCTAGATTTTGCAGCCCTTCACTGGCAGTCTCCATATGAGTGAAATATTCTCGAGAGGGATGTTAAACAATATACAACCAATCAATCAATCAATCAATATTTCTCTGTGAATAGCATTTAGCACCTTGATAGATCCTTGTCACTCCAATTAAATAACAACTGTTTTGTTTAGGTCCTGCCTACTTATGGCCATGAAATGGGTCTTTACCACTCATCCAATCTCAGCAGAAGTCAGAAATGACGGAAGTGCAGTTTGACATAAATGGCTGTTTACTACACGAAAATATACTCATATTTGAATGAAGGGTATAACAAAACAGTTATTGGCTAGGATTTAGTAAAGTTATTTTTTGGATCTTCAGACAGAAATGTCGGCCTCGGCCTTTGAATTTGGGCAACATTTCTGTTTTGAAGGTCCAGCAAATCATGTTTCCCTTATATCAAGTCTATAACTGTATAATATAATAACTGTATAATATGATATAATTGACCTTAATCAGTAATAATCTTTTGTTTTATTGTTGTCAAATTTTAATTTTATTCATAACAGAGACATTAATGAAGGAGAAGAACTATTATATGATTACGGACTAAAGTCTTATTGTACTGTCCTTCGTACGAATTTTTAAGGTACGAGTTATCAAAATAAATGCTAGAAGCCATGTGGCTGAAACATTGTTTACCTGTGGAATTTTTGGAAGTTTAAGGGAAATTACAGTGTAAGTAATTGATTGCCTTTGTAAATTTATTCTTTTACATCTACTTTATTTGATGTTTAATGCATAGTTGCAGCTTTCAACAATAATGATAGATATTTGTGGTTTTCTCTAACCTCCTGTTCTCGAAGTATGATACGCCATTGTTGTCATCACTATGTCTAGGACAATAACTTGTCTATATGTAGTTGAATATTATATGAAATTTGCATTGTTTTCTTTCTCTTCGATAAAATGATGTAAAGTAAGCTATAAGAATATGATTTCATGTTAATAATAGAATTTGAGATAGAATAGGTTGCTGTTCAAAATAATTTTCTATGGAACACCATAACAGTCATTGTCAAAGTTAGTTAATTCGTACGCTATATAATAATTAGCTCGTCTGTAATAGTTAGCACATTTTCTTATTAGTTTTTATCTTTCTTTGTAGTCTTTTACCACATGCCATCTCACATATTCGTCCTTGTCAATAAAGACATCAGTTTATTTGGACTTGGAAGTATTTTATGTAGATGCTTGGTTGTCTGACTGTCTGCTAATCACGAGACAGTACAGTAAAAGAACTCTCCCTCAACATTTCATCAGGACAGTTGAATTAGTCACCATGGCGGACATGGAAGAGAACATCCCTACACCCACACAGGACATGGATACAGGGACCGCAACAGAAACAGAGCAAAAATCAGAAAAACGACAGTGGAAACCATCGGAAAAGGGGTTTGAATATTTTCATGAAAAGAAAAATGTGAAACTCAACAAAATACATAAACTTTGGGCAGAAGTTGATATGCTACAAGCACCAGAGTGGAAAAACTTAAAAAGTGTGAGCCTTTTGGAATCATGTGAATATGACTTAAGTGAAAGGTACAAGGTATACAACAAACTTGTATCAGAATACAGTGAGCTTGTTTTTAGGAGTGAGGAAGATGAAGTTATGCGGGAGTATGAAGAATTTGCTCGAGATAATCAGGAAAGAAAAAGACTGGTAGAAAAGGCTTTCAAAGACATTCAGGAAAGGAAACAGACACTAGTGGAAACATCTTCATCACATGGATCCAGATTTTCTGTGAGATCAGGAATTTCAGTGATTGCCAAGAAACAAGCAAAAGTAGAGGCGGCTAGGGCAAAGATAAAATTTTCAGAGCAAGAGAGAGATCTTCTGGAGGAGAAGTTTAAAGTAGAAGAAGAAGAAGCACTGACAAAAATAAAGACAGAAAGAAGGAAAGCTGAACTTAACTCGAGCCTATCTCGTCTGGAACACGAAAAAGAATTAGCCGCAGCAGAGGCGGAAGTAGAAGTGTTGAAGATGGTCGGGAGTGAACTGGAGTGGAATGAAATAACTGATACATTGCTTCCCAAACAGCAAGAAAACTCAGAGATAAGGACAAATCGTTATGTGAACGAACATTCTCAGTTTACTGGACACACCAACCTGAATCCAAGTGCAAGACCATTCGACCCACATTCCATGCAAGATCCTAGCTGTTCACAGGAGTTTTTCTATCCTTTACCTCAGCCCAGATATTATACCCGTCGAGAACAGTCACCAGAACGACCTGCACCTGTTAACATGAATTTCTCTCAAAACCAAGTGACTTCAGACCTCACAAAGTTCCTGCTTAGAAAGGACTTGCTGTTTGCAAGACTTACAAGCTTTTCTGAACAGCCTGAAGCTTACTTGGCATGGAAAAGAACCTTCAAACAGGTAATGGATGAACTAAATATTGGTCCATCGGAGGAATTGGAACTACTAATCAAGTGGTTGGGACCTGTGTCTTCAAAATATGCACAAAGTCTAAAAATATCTAATGTCAATAGACCCATTCTTGGTGTAGCCCGTTTATGGGACAGGTTAGACCACAGGTACGGTTGTCCAGAGATGGTGGAGGCGGCTCTTAAAAAGAAGATAGAGCAATTCCCCAAGCTAAATAACCGAGACAATGAAAGGTTATTTGAGTTGGCGGACATCTTGGCGGAGATTGACAGTGTGAAAGAGAACTCAACCTACAGTAGCCTGCTGTCCTACTATGACACATCTTCTGGTGTTTTGCCAATTATACAGAAGCTACCTTATTCCCTTCAGGAGAAGTGGACATCGAGAGCAGTAAGGTATACGAAGAACCACAGCGCGATCTTCCCTCCTTTCAGTGAATTCTTAGACTTTATTCAGGAGATGAGCTACATTAAGAACGACCCAGGACTAAACTACGATAACAACAACAACATGGAAAAACATCCAACGAGCACCTCGCGCAACAGAGTCAATGTAAAAATGACAGACACTAACACCAACGTTAAGCCAGTGAAAACAGTCTTCCAACATCCAAGGTGTATTATTCATGCAAATTCGAAGCATGATTTGAATGACTGTAAAGCATTTCGACTGAAACCCTTAGAAGAGAGACGTCGACTTCTGAAAGAGTCTGGTGTCTGCTTCAAATGCTGTGCTTCGAAGGACCATAGGAAACGTGGTTGCACAACTGTCATTGTGTGCAGAGATTGCGGAAGCCACAATCATTGCACAGCTCTACACATTAATACGACGACTGATCGGCCAAAAGGGAGAGACAATGGCGGGGAGGAACCCATTAAACCACCGAATGTTGACAGTACATGCACCGAAATTTGTGGGAAGAATGTCGATGGAAAATCCTGTGCAAAGATCTTACCAGTTTATGTGACAAACAAAAACATCCCTCAGAAACAAATAAAGGCATACGTAATTCTGGATGAGCAAAGCAATAAAACATTAGCAAGATCTGAACTGTTTGATTCCTTTGGAGTGGACAGTGCCTTGATGGAATACACTCTGAGGAGCTGCTCTGGAAAATCACAAATGTTTGGGAGAAAATCTGGTGGATTCATCATACAATCAGTCGACATGTCAGCCAAGATTGTTTTGCCTGAAATTATTGAGTGCAGAGACATCCCAAACAATAGAAATGAGATCCCGACTCCAGAAGCGGTGAGACACCATACACATTTATGCGACATAGCGAACAAACTTGAACCCATAGATGCAGATGCCGAGATCCTCCTTCTGATAGGAAGAGATGCAATTGAGGCACATCATGTACTGGAGCAAGTTGTCGGACCTGCGGATTCTCCATTTGCCCAGAGGCTCAAGCTGGGATGGGTAGTCATGGGAGAAATGTGTTTGGGCAGAAACCACAAACCGGATAGCATAAGTGTCTGCAAGACTTATCATACATCCCAAGGAAGACCGACTGTTCTACCCCCTTGTCCTAACAAGTTTGATGTGCTCGAACCAGCTAATTGCATTTCTTACCCAAAGTCTCAGGACATGATCAATACTAAGCTGGCATCCGATGTCTTCATGCAGACTGATCTAGATAACACTATGGGACCCTCGATCGAAGACAGAAAGTTCTTAAGTTTGATGAACAGAGAACTTTACAAGGATGAAGCTGGACACTGGTGTGCACCACTTCCCTTTTGTGTTCCTCGCAAGAAACTACCAAACAACCGTGAGATGGCTGTTCAACGATCCAGGTCTCTGGAAAGAAGTCTGAGACAGGATCCAGTGAAAAGAGAACATTTCTTTGAATTCATGAATGAACTTATTGAACGGAACCATGCTGAAGTTGCACCTGCACTACATTCAGGGGAAGAATGCTGGTACCTTCCGGTGTTTGGAGTCTACCACCCCAAGAAGCCTGGACAGATACGTTGTGTGTTCGACTCCTCAGCAACCTTCGAAGGCGTCTCATTAAACGGTGTGCTATTGTCGGGACCCGATCTCAGGAATAGCCTGATAGGAGTTCTCATGCGTTTTCGAACTGAGCAGATTGGGATTATGGCTGATATACAGAAAATGTTCTATTCGTTTACTGTAAGAGAAGATCATCGAAACTTTCTGAGATTTCTATGGTACAAAGATAATGACTTCAACAAAGACATAATTGAATACAGAATGCGGGTGCACGTATTTGGTAACAAACCATCACCCGCCATTGCGAACTATGCTCTTCAGAAGACAGCGGAGATCGCATCTGAAACATATGGAAAAGACGTCAAGAAGTTTGTTCAAAGAAACTTCTATGTTGATGATGCCCTGACTTCGGTTTCGTCTGCAGAAGAAGCTATCGACCTTCTCACAAGAACCAAGGATGCTCTGATGACTTTAGGAAAGATCCGTCTCCACAAGTTTGCATCCAATAGTGGGGAAGTAATGGCTAACTTACCTCTGCAAGACCTCTCCAAGGAGCTCAAGCATGTAGATCTTGACTCAGATGACTTACCACTGCAGCGAAGTCTTGGGCTAAACTGGGACCTTGACTCGGACTCATTTACCTTTCGTGTTTCCCTGAAGGAAACCCCTTTCACGCGACGTGGTGTACTGTCCACAGTAAGCAGTCTCTTTGATCCCCTTGGACTCATAGCACCTGTGACCATACAGGGCAAGCTTATTCTTCGTGACCTGATTTCAGGAACAGTGGATTGGGACGAACCCCTCTCTGAAAATCATAGAGTGCAGTGGGAGCAGTGGAAAAATTCTCTGAAGGCATGCGAGAACTTATTTATCCCAAGAGCTTATTCACCCATCTCCTTACGAAAAGCGGTAAGAGTAGAAATACATACCTTTTGCGATGCTTCTGAGAGAGCTATAGCTGCAGTTTCCTACTTAAGATCAGTCTATCAAGACGAAACTTCCCACCTCGGACTCTTGATGGGAAAAGCCAAAGTTGCACCGAAGCATGGAACAACAATACCCAGACTTGAGCTGTGTGCCGCAGTCTTGTCAGTTGAGGTCTCAAACATTGTCAGAAGAAATATGGACATCAACATTGATGTTGTAAAGTTTTACACGGACAGCAAGATTGTTCTGGGCTATTTACATAACGAGACCAGGCGATTCTATGTTTATGTAGCGAACAGGGTACAGCATATCAGACAGTTGACGTGTCCTGATCAATGGCAGTACGTACCCACACAGAAAAACCCAGCAGATCTGGCAACTAGATCTGTACCTGATGACAAAATGAGTAACAGCATATGGCTCAAGGGACCGAAGGAGTTTTTGGATGGTCATCATGATGAAGGTTTGCTGGAACTTTCTGAGGACTCTTACTCTCTAGTGAGCCCTTGTGAAGACAAGGAAGTACGTCCCATTGAGAAAGTTGATACATGCTTGACCAAAATTTTATCAGATCCTGGCATTGAACTCGGATCACACCGATTTGAGCGGTTCTCGAACTGGAGAAAACTTGTAGGAGCCATTGCTTTTCTGAAACAGTTCATCAGAAATAGGAAGAAGTCAGAAGTGTCTCAGAGACAAAGATCCGTAGAATTGTATCAAGAGGCAGAAAGGTTCATAGTGCGTACGGTTCAGAGGGAGATTTACGCTTCTGAAGTTTCCCACATAGAGCAGAAACTGCCCCTCTCCAGGAACAGTCACATTCTTACTTTAGATCCATTTCTAGACTCTGACAACATGTTATGCATCGGTGGAAGAATTAAACATGCCAATATTCCTTTGCAGGAGAAACACCCTTTGCTTATTCCTGGAAAACATCACATCGCCAAACTCCTTATCAGTCTAGTACACGAGAATGTACAACACCAGGGCAGGCATATTACAGAGGGCGCCCTGCGTGCGGCAGGATTCTGGGTAACTGGAGCCAAGTTGCTAATACGTACTCACATCCATAACTGTGTTTCATGTCGTAAGCTGCGAGGATCCTTAGAATTCCAAAAGATGGCTGACCTACCTCCAGATCGTCTCGAACCCAGTCCCCCATTTACTAATGTCGGCGTTGATGTATTTGGGCCCTGGAATGTTGTGACTAGACGAACCAGGGGTGGAAGCGCGCAGTCAAAGAGATGGGCAGTTATGTTTTCCTGCCTGACTACACGTGCTGTGCACATAGAATTGATAGAAGACATGTCTTCATCCGCATTCATAAATGCAGTGAGGAGGTTTACAGCCCTTAGAGGCGAAGTCAAAATCTTCCGTTCAGATCGAGGAACAAATTTTGTTGGGGCCACCAACGACCTCAAGATTGATGCAGTAAATGTGGGAGATGGAGAACTCAAAGACTATCTTTACAAGTCGGGGACTATCTGGATCTTCAATGCCCCTTACTCCTCCCACATGGGCGGAGCATGGGAAAGGATGATCGGCTCAGCACGGAGAATACTGGATGCCATGCTTTCTAAAGTCGCAGACAAACATCTTACTCATGATGTACTTTTCACATTTATGACTGAAGTAGCAGCCATCATGAACAACCGACCTCTTGTGCCAGTTTCAACAGATGCTGAATCACCTTACATACTCACCCCAGCAACATTGTTGACTCAGAAGACTGCAGATGCCTTTTCCGCAAGGAATCTTGGAGAGTTCACAGACAAGGATCTTTTTCGTGCAGAGTGGAGAAGAGTCCAGAGTTTGTCAGATCATTTTTGGAGACGATGGAGAGATGAGTACCTCACCACTCTACAAAAACGTCGCAAGTGGACTGAAGTTCGTACAAACTTGAAAAAAGGAGATGTTGTGCTTCTGAGAGACAAAGCAGTGAACAGAAACAATTGGCCACTTGGTGTTATTGAGGATACCTTTCCTGGTGCTGATAAAACTGTACGTAAAGTTCGCGTTCGAGTTGCAGGGAATAGTCTGTATACTCGCCCCATCAACGAACTTGTCTTACTAGTCTCTACTTAAGATGTACATACCAAAATTTGTCATTTTTTTAAATAGCATCTGTTTAGACACTTGTATGGAAATCTAGTCATACTTTATGATCTAGTCATCTACTTTTTATATTCATTTGGATGTATAGTGTAGTTTGTTTGTTTTGGTCATATTTGTGATATCTAGGAGATATCAGGCGGGGAGTGTACTGTCCTTCGTACGAATTTTTAAGGTACGAGTTATCAAAATAAATGCTAGAAGCCATGTGGCTGAAACATTGTTTACCTGTGGAATTTTTGGAAGTTTAAGGGAAATTACAGTGTAAGTAATTGATTGCCTTTGTAAATTTATTCTTTTACATCTACTTTATTTGATGTTTAATGCATAGTTGCAGCTTTCAACAATAATGATAGATATTTGTGGTTTTCTCTAACCTCCTGTTCTCGAAGTATGATACGCCATTGTTGTCATCACTATGTCTAGGACAATAACTTGTCTATATGTAGTTGAATATTATATGAAATTTGCATTGTTTTCTTTCTCTTCGATAAAATGATGTAAAGTAAGCTATAAGAATATGATTTCATGTTAATAATAGAATTTGAGATAGAATAGGTTGCTGTTCAAAATAATTTTCTATGGAACACCATAACAGTCATTGTCAAAGTTAGTTAATTCGTACGCTATATAATAATTAGCTCGTCTGTAATAGTTAGCACATTTTCTTATTAGTTTTTATCTTTCTTTGTAGTCTTTTACCACATGCCATCTCACATATTCGTCCTTGTCAATAAAGACATCAGTTTATTTGGACTTGGAAGTATTTTATGTAGATGCTTGGTTGTCTGACTGTCTGCTAATCACGAGACAGTACACTTATCCATGGAATTCTCAGGTACATTGATAATTTACATTTAAAGTCATTTTTGGATTGTATACTTTTAAAAAGAAAGATGTGCCCTCCACACAAACGTGGGGAGCTGTTTTAAAGTGCAAATTTTAAGATTTTGAATCATCCATTGAATGCACACTTATTTAGGATAAAAACAAATCTAGTAAGTCTGGTTTAAATTATTATATTACGATGGTCTTTTGTTACAGAAGACCTTACATTTTTCTTTTTACTTTTTAGCCGAGTTGCATAACAAATCTCTGCTTTTAAATTGGCGAATGATGGGCGTCCAGTCGGCGTCCACAATTAGCTTGTCCGGTCTCTAACTTTCATACTTTTTGGTGCATCTTTGTGAGACTTACATAACATGATCACATCCAAAAGAGGAAGGTTCCTATTTATTTTTATGTCCAAAGGTCAAGGTCACATTGTCACTAAATGCCATAGATTTGAGCTTGTCCAGTCTTTAACTTTCATCCTACTAGGGGCATCTTTGTGAAACTTGCATAACATGATCACATCCAAAAGAGGAAGGTTCCTATTTATTTTGATGTCCAAAGGTCAAGGTCACTTTGTCACTAAATGCCATAGATTTGAGCTTGTCCGGTCTCTAACTTTCATACTACTAGGGGCATCTTTATCAGATTTGCATATTTTGATCACATCCAAAAGAGGATGGTTCCTATTTATTTTGAGGTCAAAAGACCAAAGGTCAAGGTCTCTTTTTCACTATATACTGTAGATTTGAGCTTGCCTCTATCTTTTATACATGTACTTGCTGGTGCATGTTTATCAGACTTCAAATCCTGATGACATTCAAGATTCATGTTGCTTTTGAAATCCAAAGGTCAAGGTCATTATCACACTAAATACCTATTGTGGTCATTCAAAGCTTCATACTTATAAACTATATTAAATACGTGCATGTTTTTACTTTGTGAATAATTTTCCAAACTGCAACCTGGCTATATGCATCTTTGATGCGTTTTAGCGGGTTTTTTTTTTTTAGGTCAGCTGAGTAAACTCAGAAATGAAGCATAAATGGGACAAGGGGGACATAAATTGTAAATTTCAGGACTCCAGCACCCCTGAGGCCCTAGGGGCAGGGCAAAAACTGTCCAAAATTGACCAAAAGCTTTATTTTTGGTCATTATGTCATTTTCTGCTATAATTTAAGATTAAAGGAGTAGGTACGGTTTTGGCCAAATTCTGCCCGGCGTTTATGGAGGAAAATTATTTTGCGTTGCAGATGTTTTCCTGTCAAATTCCTAAAAGAGTAACTTATAGTAACTCTCAAAAGCATATGAAAATCAATTAATATAACTCATCTACGCGTATGCGTAGTGTATAATCAAATAAAGTAAGGGCCTTCAGGCTATTTGTGGTGTTTTCATGGTTTTTATATTGATAAACTTGTGAAATTGAACACCTCTTCCCTCGTCGCCAGGAATAATTTTTATATGGATTAAAAATTTACTAAATAACTTACAATTCGTCTTAGTTTCATCCCGGGCGACGATGGAAGAGGGGTTAAAATATCGATTAAAAGATGCTAACAAATTCGCCATCGTGACGCAATTTGCGTTGATCGTGGCGGTTGAAGAGGAAACGAGAATCATTTGAGTAGTAAATATATTTTCAAATAATATATGCTCATATAGTTATTTATTTAAACACATTGACATTTATTAAAATCATCATCATAATAATAAAAATCCGGATAAATTTAAGCCTATCTTACAGACCGGATGCCTTTTTAGTTGTTATGACTATATAGTGTAAACAGAACGGTGTATAAATAGCACCAACCGACGATTCGTGAGAATTCATGTTACATACCAGGCAAACTACATTTAAATAGTTTATATAACGATGGACGATTCTTTTAATAAATAATATACTCCTTGAAGATTAGCAGACGACAATATCCACCTAGGTACGTACGTACATCAGTGACGTATTTAGTGCGAGTGTAACATTTTATATTTTTCAAAGACAACAATTTATTTGTCAGAAAATTTACGATGGTTATTCACGAATATAAAATTTTACGCACACATCTATAAATATACACCGCCGCGGTGGCCGAGCGGTTAGAGCGTTTGCTCCGCATGCGGAAGGCCCGGGGTTCGAATCCCGGCCGCGACGGACCTAAGTCGATAAAACAGGTAATGACAGTTCCATCGCCAAACGCTCGGCATCAGGTGTGAATATCACGGATCCTCGGAGATGACATTAAAAACGGATGGCCGGTGGCACTGGGGGTCTTCAGTGTTCTACTATATCTGCAATGGTTACAACAATAGTTCGTTGTTTGGGGAACACTAATTCACTTTCATTTTGAAAACACAATACAAAACAAAAAAAGTTTGTGTAGCTAAGATAGGGATTAATATACAATTCTTGCAAGGCACTTTTTACTTGCATTAGTCCTAAAAGGAATATATGTTACTCATTAAAATTATTTTTAAATGGTATGATTGAGGTGCCTGAAAGATAATTTGCTCCATATGTGTTACTCGTATTACGATATGTATTTTAATTTACAATGATTGAAATTGAAATAGATTATAGGCTCATACTATTAGATCGTTTTTCAAAAAAAAAGTGGGGGGGTCACTTCTCGAAAACATATTGACAAACACAAAAATAGGGATTTTGGTATCATTGGTCAATGGAGTGGGTTGATTACATGTATCCAGTGTATCACTTAGATAGATTGTTTCTCTACTACTATAAAATGCAGTCCGGGGAAGGGGGGTTACACAAAACGAATACACAACATATGGATATATACAAATATATTATTGAGATTCGCAGTATTGAGCATTCCGCCAAAATTTTGTTTTTCTCCATTCGAGATAAATATACGATGTATGTATATACTTGCATATTGAGAAAATGCAGTTTATATTCGAATGGTTTTCTTTTATCATGGGGCGGGGGTTGGTTAGCAAGTCCTAAGTTTTATTTCTCTTATATAAACTATCGAATGATTTTTGTATTTTACAACTTTTAAGAGGGTTTCTTTGGGCAAAAGTGGATACAATGACACTAAATTGCACAAACCAAGTGTTGGGGTGTATCAGCTTTGTACATGTATCGCTCAGTTGTACAGCACCGAATACACTGACGATTTTTTTGTGGAGAAGCCTGAATAGTGGTGAGTGAGAGTGTGTGTGTGAATATGTGAATGAGAGACGGTCTGTTTGAGGCATGGTATATTTATGAGAGAGAGAGAGGGGGGATTTTGACTTAAAAAGTTTTTCTTATTTTTGTTTGTTTATTTTACGTCCTTTCGAGAACTTTTCACTCAAATTGAGAAATCATCAGCTGTATGTGAAGTACCACATATAAAACCTATGCTTAGCACTTAAGGCTATAGCATTGATTTTTTTTAACGTGCCAATACCTGTTGTGACACAGGACCTCCTTTTTTAAGGTCACGAAAAGCTGAAGATGTCTAATAGTGATGAATTCGAATTTGCGTAATTTCTATAAAGAATACGAAATAAAGAGTAGGGCAAACACGGACCCCTGGACACAGTAGAGGTGGCATCAGGTGTTTATCTGAAAGACCCGTGATTCTCACTTTTGTCGAGCGTTTGTCGAAGAGCACATGTATGTCTACGTCTCAGGTTCGATGTGGCATGTCATGAGCGGGGTTCGAACACACTATACCTCCCGGTTATGAAGCGAATGCCCTACCACTGATAACCGTAACCGTTTCATAATTATCTTCCCTTTTTTGAAGTTGTGTTTCTCAGAAATACTGCGGTTTTTTTCCTGAGAATACCTATGAAATGACATTTTGCTCCAACTTAATACCACGAATATAGTATTGAGAATATACATAGGGCCTATATGGAATATTGCGTATGCCACATTAAAAACAAATACCGATGAATTCTATTGTGTTCCGATTCGTGAAGAATTACATTGGTGATAACTCAAACTTCGCATAAAATTCAGTGATTTGAATTTGAGCTGCGTTTGATGTCATCATTTTTTTTTTCGAATGCACGCGAAACTCTAACAAATATAAAAAAAATCTTAAAATTCGCCACAATAAAGGAAGTTGGAGACAGAAATAAGAAATCACTGTTATGAGTATATAAATGTTTCTTTAATTAATTTGGTCTGCACCAGAAAAGCTTTCCGCGAATACATGTACCTGCAGTTTTTGCCCCTGTACGGCATATCTGATGTGGTTTCAATTTCCATTTAATACCCATTCAAATCAGTACAAAAACCAATAATTTCGCATTTATAAGAATTAATATTTCCATGTGTGATACAGTTTTTATTTTCCTACTCAAAACATCGCTTGTGGAGAACTTTCGTATATTACGTCAAAATTAACGTCAAATTTGGTGACGTCGTCAGGTTAATATAAAGTTTTCCGTTGAATATATTGCAGCTACTATGGTAGATAAAGAATAACAATGGTCATTTTCATAAATGGCACATTCTCAAATACCAGATTTAGTATTTTGGTGAATTTCCTTGACAGGGCAGATCTTGGCTAAAACCGTACCTTGTCCTTTCATAGCTTAATTGTGTATGTTTTTTTTTTCATTCAAAGAGTATTTTGAACTTGGGGATTCTTAAAAAGATATATGTGGTTATTGGTTACTCAGACTTGTCTCAATCTATATTTAACAAAAATTTTGAAGTTCTTAATTTTTAAAATAATTTATTTCATTAATTTCAGGTAGTTCAATTATGTTGTTAAAATTCTCAACCAATATAGCCCAGATCTATGGTAGAGTAAAAACTATACCTAGTACCTGTTGAAGAAAAATAGTGATGAGTTCAGTTACTGCAGCAAGGCAATATTTTCAAGGATGGCCTTGTGAAAATTTTGTTTTGCTAATATACATATATTATTATTAATTATAATCTTCATTATGATGTAAAGATGTCATTAAGTACAGTGGAACCTAGGTATCTCAAACTCATTGGGGCTGAGGAAATACAAAGGTAATGCGAGGATTCGAGACATTGATATTGAGGTTAAAATACATAAAGAGACAGTGATTGATATTCCAACTCACTTCCATATATGCATACATCATGGTATTTGAGATATTGATATTCGAGATATCAAAGTTCAACTTTATTTTAGTAAATGCTATTGCTTATTTATCTAAAATGTCACTCAGTGCTTATGATATACCTTTGGACTTTAAGGAGCTTGAAATATACTTGCAGGTGGCAGCATGAAGGAGACCCAGGTGATGATACCTGTTGATGTATATGTGATACCTGTTGATGTATATGCAGCTGATGATGTCGACATAGAAATTAATTCTGTTGATCCAAATGACAAGGTACAAAAATTCAAACTTGTTTTATTTTCTAGCGAAATAGTTTTATAGGTCAATGTGATATACCCTTAACCCCATGTATATAGAAAATATAAATACATTGGGTACTATCATTAGTGTTATGTCAAATTTTTACCATAGCCTACATATATTTGGCAGATTGAATATTCATGGGATTAGCATAGCAACTAAATCAACTGAGTCATGTCCAAATTTCTAATTTTAGAGAAGTTTTGACTAAATCTACCTAGCTTTTAGATTTATTACTAGTTCTGTATCTAATTTCTACAGGAAAGAGATGGTCTTCCTGTTGTCTTGGTACTTACAGGCTTTAATGTAAAATAAAAGGTTAGTAGCATATATTTGTGTTGGTCTAGTGATGGGTAAAAGTAACAAAGGTTGAGGTTTTGCTATAATCATTAGGAGTAGTATTCATTAGGAATACTACTCTTTGCAGTTTAACTTCTAAACTCTTTTGGGTTCATTGATTGAATATCTAAAAGTTATTTCTGTTTTGTGTAACAAAAACTGATGTTGCAGGGAAATCCTTTTTCTGCCCCGAAGGTCAAAATTTGAACAATATTGTCCATCCTGTAACTTTTCATCAACGTACCTGGAAATTCATGCATTTTTAAAAGGAATAATCGATTTTGTACGGAAGCCGATAGGTGCCAGGGTATAGAATTAATATTTATTTAACTGGCGGCTGCCACTTAATTTATGTGGCGGCCGCCACTTAATTGAACTGGCAGCTGCCACTTATTATCTGGCGACCGCCACTTTAACTGGCAGCCGCCATATAAATTAACTGGCGGCCGCCATATAAATTAACTGGCGACCGCCACTTATTATCTGGCGGCTGCCATATACATTAACTGGTGGCCACCAGTTATTTTATCTGGCAGCTGCCACTTAATTTATATATGGCAGCTGCCACTTGCAAAACCAATGTAATTCGTATCACTGAGTGATTATTTTGGAAAGATTTAGAATAGTAAGCAAACACACAGAATCGTTTTTCAAAGTGTATAGGGACAGTCGGAAGAGAATTATCTTCTACAATTGTTGACAAACAGAAAAGGAACCTAAATTGTGTCTTTTTTCCAAACTTCGTTCTCCTAAATTGGAGGGAGGGGGCTCCGCTCATCCTTAATAGGGGATCAAAGTTTTACATACAAATATATAGGGAAAATCTTTAAAAATCTTCTTCTCAAGAACCACTGAGCCAGAAAAGCGACGATTTACATGAAAGCTTCCTGACATAGTGCAGATTCAAGTTTGTTAAACTCATGACCCCCTGCGGCTAGGATGGGGCCACAATAGGGGATCAAAGTTTTACATAACTAATAAATAGATAAAAATCTTTTTTTTAAAATTTCCTTAAGAACCATTAGATGAAAGAAGTTTACATTTGCACGAAAGCTTCCTGACATAGTGCAGATTCAAGTTTGTAAAAATCATGGTCCCCCATTGATTAGGATGTAAAATCATTGGTGGGGGTACCCATGAATTCCACAAAAATTGAGGTACAACAAATTCTAATGTTTCCACAGTATTTATTTGAATAAAAGCAATTTAGGCTGTATTTTTCAGGACCAATATGAGATAAATAGTGACTATTTATCTGGAGTTGTGCACAATGAGCCAAAATTATCCAGATTAGCAAGAAATGGCAGTTTATTAGAAGAAATGAACTTCCTACTAGTTGGATTTCCTTCAACTTAGGTAGGTTGTTAATTTATATTGTTATATTCAGTAATATATTCTCACTGTATTGACGAATAGTCAACAATTGAAATGGTAGCCCATCCAAAAGATATTGACCAGTCAATATTTTTTTAATACTGACCGGATAGGAATAATATGGAGATAATATTCTGATAATTTCAATGTATTGCATCCAATTTATAGATTCGTTGACTGACGTAAATAAACCTTCACGAATCAAAAACAATGTGACATCATAATACGTAATTAGTCAAGACACATAAACAATGGATGCACAGTGCAACGATTTGCTCGCAGAATTAGCAGATACAAGGATTTGTAAATGATTGATGAGTAAAAAACCCAGCTAGTATGTCTGTAATATAATTCCTGTGAGTGAAGGAGTATTATCAGAGTCTGTTTGGGTGACAAGGATAATTTTAGAATGTGGATGGCATTGATAATGTGAGCCCCCTAATCAGTGTTGCCCTCAATTTCAGTCAAGATTTGTATAATATGTTTCTCCCAATTTTTCCTTTAATTCTTGCAGTTCTTCCAGGTATATTTGATTGACAGTAATTCTTAAAATAAAAAAATTACATATAAACTAAAATATCATTTATTCTACAATTGGTGACATATTTTAAAACAGATGTAATTCATCCATAACTAATGAGCTAGTGATACTACAATAACATTGTGCAACTGGTCCCATAATTAGTACCATACCCAACACCAAACATATTGATATCCCCCCCTTCCCCCCCAATTTTGAGACTGAAAATAACCAATTTAATCGCCATAAGCAGACTACAGTAATAGTGAAGTGTCAGGGACAAACAATTTATTTTAATTCGTTATAAACAGAATTTACTATATATCTCACTAGTTTATAATGCTTTTCAAGACTAGGCAGAATGAAACTTACTGAGCTGTAAGCATAGATTCACTAGAAGTTTGTAACTATGAAACATTGTATGAATTGACTTAATAACTAGTTACTTATTTAAGGGATAAACTGGAATAATACAATCTAGACTGCCATAGCTCCCTGTATTACATGACTCAGTTTTATGTGATCATATTTAGTCCCATCCAATGTAATATTTTACATAAAAACACTATTCAGTGACCTTCTGCCTTAGGATATGAGCAACTGTGATTTTTAGTACCAAAACGACATCTAAACTGTTTTAAGTGACTTTGAGACAAACCTATTTGTTTACTCCATTGTTCGTAATTGAAAAATGGTGTCCCAAGTTGACTAAAACATTATATTGTTTTGCTTTGTTAATTACATGTATATGAAGTCTTTACTCTTTTTCTCATAAAGGTCATTATCACGTATCCCTTAACTAGGCGTTTGATGACTCGGCAATCCAAGTACTCGTACCATGTCCTTACAATGACTTTTGTTAAACCCTGTATATACAGCAATTAATTTGACCTCTAAACAGCAATTTTTTTTTGCATAAATATCTGGACATTTGAAAAAGCACTTTTCAATTTATGTATTTATATAAAGAAATCATGTAATCAATCTGTGTTTGAAGGATATATTGGGGGATAACCAGGTATCTTAGTCAATAAATAAATATAAATGGCAAATTGCAAGTCGGACACCTGGAACATTGTTTGAAATATTTTTTTTTATGCAGTTAATGTTCAGAATTATCTTGATTTATTAGTGATGAAATTTCCTGTGAAACACTTTGTAAAAGTGTACAAAAATTGCATGGTTACAGATAACATAACCAAGATGTGCATTACCTGCCAGCCAAAAATACATTAACATACTTTTATATCTCATTTGTTTCAAGAATTTTATTAATAAAGTTGATGAATCAACTTCCCTTATACCATTTTGTAAGTAATTTTTTACAGCATAAAAGCATCTAAAATTTAAAAAATCAGTCACATGTGCATTAATTAAAAACTAGTTTTTAGATATAGATAACATTTCTGGAGTTAGTATAGCTTCCTCAGCCCTGGAGACTAGTCTTGGACTGTTTAAAAGGGACTCCCTGTCTTGTGTGACTTTTTAGGTCACCTGAATTCATTCAGGTGACCTATTGCTATCTGTTTTTGTCCGTCGTCGTTCGTCGTGCGTTGTGTGTTAACATTTGAACATTTTCAGCTTCTTCTCTGAAACCCCTAAACCAATTTCAACCAATTTTGACATATAGCATCTGTGGGTAGAGGGGAACAACAATTGTGAAATTCGTGGTCCCTGCCCCCCCTGGGGCCTGAGGGGTGGGGCAAAAACCATCAAAATGACTGTAATTTTAAAAAATCTTCTTCTTTACTCCTGGACATCAAGAAGCCAAACTGTGGGCATAATTATAATGAGCGTTGAGCCCTCTACCAAAATTGTGAAATTCATGGCCGCTGGGGCAGGGGTTCTTGTGTTAGGGTGGGGCTCTATTGGTCATATAGTGAAAATGTAGAAATTCTTTGAAAATCTTCTCTGTCTCTGGGTATTAAGTAGACAAACTAATAGCATGGTAATGATGAGCAAGGATGCCTCTTTATACCCCCTGCAACAAGTTGTGGGGGGGGGGGGTATATTGGAATCGGGTTGTCCGTCTCTCCGTCCGTCCGTCTGTAGACGCAATGGTTTCCGGGCTCTAAAGCATTATCCTTTCCACCTACCGTCACCATATGATATATATGGACTACCGATGGGATGAAGATGTTCCCTATCGATTTTGGGGTCAAAAGGTCAAAGGTCAAGCACACTGGACATCGAAGTATCAATATGGTTTCCGGGCTCTAAAGTGTTATCCTTTCCACCTACAGTCACCATATCATACATATGGACTACCCATAGGATGAAGATGTTCCCTCTCTATTTTGGGGTCAAAAGGTCAACGGTCAAGCGCACTGGACATTGAAGTAGCAATATGGTTTCCGGGCTCTAAAGCGTTATCCTTTCCACCTACAGTCACCATATCAAACATATGGACTACCCATGGGATGAAGATGATCCCTATTGATTTTGGGGTTAAAAGGTCAAAGGTCACGCGCACTGGACATTGAAGTAGCAATATGGTTTCCGGGCTCTAAAGCGTTATCCTTTCTACCTACAGTCACCATTTCATACATATGGACTACCCATGGGATGAAGATGTTCCCCATTGATTTTGGGGTCAAAAGGTCAAAGGTCATGCGCACTGGACATCGAAGTAGCAACACTCAGAAAAGAGGTAGTTTATACCTATTACCAACACCGTTTGGGAGATTGGGGTAAGCGGGGGGTATTCTTAGTGAGCATTGCTCACAGTACCTCTTGTTAAAAATTGTGAAATTCATGGCCCCTGGATCAGGGGTTCTGGTGCTAGGGTGGGGCTCTATAAGTCATATAGTGAAAATGCATTATTTCTTTGAAAATCTTCTTCTTTGTCCTTGGGTATTAAGTAGACAAACCAATAGCATGGTTATGATGAGCAAGGATGCCTCTTTCAAAATTGTGAAATTCATGGCCCCTGGGTCAGGGGTTCTGGTATTAGGGTGGGGCCCTATTGATCATATAGTGAAAATGCATTTTATTTCTTTGAAAATCTTCTCCTCTGCTGCTGGGTATTAAGTAGACAAACTAATAGTATGATAATGATGATCAAGGATGCTTCTTTCAAAACTGAAATTTATGGCCCCTGGGTCAGGGGTTCTGGTGCAAAGGCGGGGCTGACCACATAGCTATTCAATGTTTCTTCCATCCAAAAGTAAAATTCTTATATTTAAACACAAACCTAATTCAAACATTGGAAGGTTGTTACATGATACTCAGGTGACCTATAAGGCCCCTGGGCCTCTTGTTTCTTCTTAGCTTCTTGAAGGTCACATAAGACTGTGAGTCTAGACTATAGTTGTTAATATTAGAATAAATGCTATTTGTTCATATGATATAAAATTCCCAATATCTTTCTGTTTTTACATTATCTTTTCCATTTGAATGGCTATGGGTACCATTTCCAATTGTTTGAAAATAAATCATGTTTTATAGCATTTCGTTTAACAAATATTGCTAAAATTTGTTTCATATTATTTCTTCATCAGAGGTTAAGGATTTGATTACTATTCCGTCCAAGGAGATGCCAATCAGCAGTGAGTCCATCATCATCATTCCAGATGGAACGAATGAGGAAGTTAGGGCATGTCTCTTGCAAGTCCAAAAACTGAGTAAGTTTTAAATCATAGATATATGCTAATTATGTCCTATTTTTATCATTAGGTATTGTTACTATGTTCAATTTTTATTGTCTGAGCTTTGTCAGATTCAAACACAGGGGCTAAGCCCGTTTTGGGCCCAAACTCTGTGATACCATGATAAATATAGAGAGGGGTCTAACTCTGACCCAGATAAAAAAACTAACCACTTGGTCCAAATGCCAAAAAAATCTTAAACTGGGTACGCTATGCGTAATTTGTGATTTTACTTGGCATGCATAGATTAATGTTTAACTACTTGCATACCAAATTTCAAGCCACAGGTTCTTATAATAACAAAAATATACATCATTGTTCTCTTGATTTCACTTGTTTATTTTTACTAGGACATTTACCAGTCCAGGTCACGGAGTCATTTCTCGCCTATGACAGCAGCATTCATTGAAAAGGGAACATGGACTATCGTACCAAAGTACAGACCGAGAAAAAATGAAGAAAAATAAAAATACCTGCCATGTGCACACTGTTTGGCCGTTGTTGTAGCTACAGACTTATGGAAGCACCAAATTCATGTCCAGCAAACAAATCTCAACAAAATTTAAAATATCCTGTATGTGAAGGATGTTTGCTGTTACCCTGTGACTCTGAATTTTTAAAAAAAACTACATCAAATTGTTTAAAAAAATTCTTGCTATCTCCTTTGTATTTTTATACATATCTAACATGTAATGATAATAAATTATCAAAAAAAGATTAATTTATCTTCGTAAATGCACAGTTTATACAAAGACCTTATCTTGTCGATTAAAGTTTTTAAAGTTGCTTTCATAATGAATTTTTCGATTAAATGTTAACATTAAAAAATAATCCTTATATTCATTATTTGAAGTAATAAATATTAAATCTATTTATCTTATACATTACAAACTGATATTTATATCCCCCAAACGAAGTTCAGGGGGGTATACAGGAATCACTATCTGTCCGTCCGTCTGTCTGTCTGTGCAGATTCGTGTCCGAGCCATAACTTCTTTGTTCTTTGACATAGGCATACCATATTTGACATATGAGTGTATCACCATGAGACGATGTGTCATGTACCTTCATGACCTCCATATTACCTTGACCTCAAGGTCAAAATTAAAGGTTTTTACAATGGATTTGTGTCAGGGCCATGACTTCTTTGTTCTTTGACATAGGCATACCATATTTGATACATGAGTGTATCACCATGAGGCGATGTGTTATGTACCTTCATGACCTCCATATGACCTTGACCTCAATGTCAAAATTAAAGGTTTTTACAATGGATTTGTGTCAGGGCCATGACTTCTTTGTTCTTTGACATAGGCATACCATATTTGACACATGAGTGTATGACCATGAGACGATGTGTCGGGTACCTTCATGACCTCTATATGTCCTTGAACTTGACCTCGAGGTCAAAATTGATTATAGGGTTTTGACATAGTCATACCATAAGATATGGGTGTATCACCATGAGACGATGTGTCATGTACATTCATGACCTCTTTCTGACCTTGACCTTTGATCTCGAGCTCAAAATTATAGGTTTATACCATGTATTTGTGTTCGGACTATACCTTCCATTTTCTTCTACAAAGTCATACCATATTTTTACATTCAGGAAAGTGGTAATTTATACCTATTAACAACACCCTTTTGGAGATTGGGGTAAGCGGGGGGTATTCTTAGTGAGCATTGCTCACAGTACCTCTTGTTATTTTTGTACCCTAGAAAATGCTAATCCCGGAATCATTAATTTATATCTTTAAACATGTGTAAAAAGTATGGAAGACAAACTTAATTTTTGCTTGAATTGTCCTAGCTTAGCATGCATCTAGTCTAAGAATGTACTTAAGTCTTACATAAGCACGGTCTTAGACTTAAGTACCCTTTATGTTATGAGCCCCAGTTCATGAAAAATCATGGTTGGCAATTTGATTATCTTGTTATTGGACGTAAGTCATATATATTTACAAGTATCGATACTTTAACAGGTGTACCCTATGTACCCCATTGTTGTTTTAAAATTATGACGAAGATTAGGAAGTCTCCAAAGTTAGGATAGCTTTGTTAGCGCACTTATGACTAAGATATGTTGTAAGTTCGTCTTAAAACACATCTTAACTCTAGCATGCCTGATGATCGAGACAGTGACAAGAGTATCAAATACGTTTACAAATAATTAGTACTTCACAAAATCGGTAAACTGCAATTTAAAAGCTATTGTATATGATTCCTAAAAAATAAATGTCATGATAACTAGAATGACGTACCGTATTAGTTTATGATCTTTGATTTAAACCCCTATCAAATCTGCCTTGGGATGATTGTAAAATTTCTTTTAAAAAATCGAAGGAAATATTGGTAGAAATATCTGCGGAGCTTATTCCATTGCGCAGGTTAGGATCAGTTTGACCTCAGTAGACTCTGTGTACAAATGTATCAAAGCCTTCACTTGACGGTGTATATTTAAACAAAAAATGCTTTTTTTTTTTTGGTGGTTCATGCGGATATGAAGATAACGGGCGTTTCAAGAAAATAGTACATCATATAGAAGGCAGCCAATTCTTCCATATATGAAAGGTTACTACAACTACATTTGAAAGTATGACGTCAGTCTATGTACATGTACATGTAGTCCGTTCAGTCCGTGCTCTCAATGTAGGTAAAGTTTCGATCGATCACAAAGTAATCCACGCAAAGTCAACCTCAAAAGTATAAAATACGACACCATTTAACAATATAAACCATATTTATTATAATTATTTGAAAAAAAATGAACAAAATAATGCGTTTGAGGACAATTTTAAAAAAAGTTTAAGGAGTGCGTATATATCTATACGCGGACAAATAGGTTTAAACTAGTTAAATCTTGACTCGCTTTTATCAGTAGCTGTATGAACACAATCGGATTTCTTTAAAAAAAAGAGGGGAGAAAATTATCGGTAAATGTACATATAGAATTGATCTCGGTTCGCTGTATGTACATATAGAATTGATCTCGGTTCGCTGTATGTACATAGAGAATTGATCTCGGTTCGCTGTATGTACATATAGAATTGATCTCGGTTCGCTGTATGTACATAGAGAATTGATCTCGGTTCGCTGTATGTACATAGAGAATTGATCTCGGTTCGCTGTATGTACATATAGAATTGATCTCGGTTCGCTGTATGTACATAGAGAATTGATCTCGGTTCGCTGTATGTACATAGAGAATTGATCTCGGTTCGCTGTATGTACATAGAGAATTGATCTCGGTTCGCTGTATGTACATAGAGAATTGATCTCGGTTCGCTGTATGTACATAGAGAATTGATCTCGGTTCGCTGTATGTACATATAAAATTGATCTCGGTTCGCTGTATGTACATAGAGAATTGATCTCGGTTCGCTGTATGTACATATAGAATTGATCTCGGTTCGCTGTATGTACATATATAATTGATCTCGGTTCGCTGTATGTACATAGAGAATTGATCTCGGTTCGCTGTATGTACATATAGAATTGATCTCGGTTCGCTGTATGTACATATAGAATTGATCTCGGTTCGCTGAATGTACGAGTGGTTATCAAGTTCATGAACTAATGACATATAACAAAAAGTACTCGTTCGATTGCAATGAATTTTATTGTAATTTTTATTAGACATATTTTCTGTAAGTGTGGAAAGTTTCAGTGTAATGCATTCTTGTAAAAGCTTAGTATACACTTTTATATATTTCACGATCAGTTACTTCGGCGCAAACTCCGCGCTTCGGTTAATGTCATGCGACGTTATTGTGCAAAGTGGTAACGTAAGATTATTATCCATTGCTTTCTAATCCATTTATTGCTATGTCGTACGTACGAGATACTAAGTCGTATATGTACGAACAAGATACCAAGTCGTACGTACGAGTCGAGATAAGTCATTATTACGAGATAATATATCGTACGTACGAGATACTAAGTCGTACGAACAACATACTAAGTCGTAATTACAAGATAATAAGTCGTATAAACGACATATACTACGTCTTACGTACGACATAATAAGTCGTCATAACGAGATAATAAGCTGTATTTACGAGATAATAAATTGTATTTACGAGATAATAAGTCGTTATAAGGAGATAATAAGTTGTAGTTTCGAGATGATGAGTCGTACGAACGACATAATAAGTCGTAATAACGAGATAAAAACTCGTACGTACGAGAAACAGAAAGTCGTACAAACGACATAAGTCGTTATAACGAGATATTATGTCGTAATAATGAGATACTATATCGTGATAACGAGATACTAAGTCGTAATAACGGGATAATAAATCGTAGTAACGAGATACTAAATCATACGAAATAGATAATAAGTCGTACGGACGAGATAATAAGTCGTACGAACGAGATGGTAAGTCGTAATAACAAGCCGTAATAACGAGATAATAAGTCGTACAAGCGAGATACTAAGTCGTAATACCGAGATACTAAGTCGTTATAACGAGATAATAAGTCGTACAAATGATATACAGTGAGTCGTACGGACGAGATATTTTAAAAGTGGTCTTAGTGAGATAATAAGCATCAAAAATACACTCATGAACACTTTAGTCTTTTACATTTACTAAAAGCTACATATTTAAAGAGTAGGGTTTTTTACTATACCAGTACAGAGCAAGAATTTAGCATTGTCCTGACCTTCATTCCCTATGTCTCCAAAGGAAAACCGAATACTTTTGACACTATCATTTAAAGCTTTTGTAATTTCTCCAAACTTTGATGGAGAGTATGTTCATTAGAATTTTTATACGGTGCATAGACATATAACCAAGAGGCAGTAGTAACTCTTGCTTTTCATGAAAGCTTGTATGATACTTAATGATTTACTATGAACTATTTACCAATTCTCATTCTTATCAAGGTCAAGGTCCTAGAATTTGATTACAGTCATATTTTAGATTGAAAACTTTTACAATGACAGAAAACATCAAGCTTATGCTTGGTATGCTTGTGATCTTGCACCTGGGTCTTTATCAAGATTTTAAAACTTTCTCAAGAGATATTCCTGAAACTGTGACAATATGCTTGACACAAAGTACGTTTATGTTCTGACAGAGTATTATGAATCTCAAGGTGTCTAGGTCAAGTTCATGTAATTCAAATTACAGATTGTACTCATGGGAGTTGATCAAAGAAAACTAGAGCAATGCTTCTTGCTGAACAGGAACTAGGTCTTCATTAGTTTTGAGCTCATTTGAAGCTAAAAGTTTTCTGGTGTCCATTTATTTATATCTATCTGTCCATCTGTAAACTTTATGATTTTAAACTTATTTAGAGCCGAAGGGCCAACTTTCAACTAAACCTGGCACAAAACATTCATACATGTAGGTTGAGTGAAATATAATTTGTTCAACTGAAGTGTCACACTTCTGTCAAAGGAAAAATGTGCAGAGAACAGTAAAAATAGATTGCTTCTCAAGAACAATTTCATAATTTACAAGACATGCAGTATCTTCATTATACCGTATCATAAAATATTAAGTTATATAAACCACGATCTCTGGGTCCTCTAGCCCTACGTAGAAATAACAATAGATCTAGATATCTAGCCTAGCAGCTAGACTAGCCGCTACAATCTTGAACGCATCCCTGACATTAATGTGTAACTTCTTTAATGTCTTGATAACAACTGAAAGAAACTATCAGATTTTGCGTCTTTCATACCTTTCCTTAATCGTAAAGTTTAAGTATGTACTCGTAAAGTAATCGTGTCTATACGTAAAGCGTTCGTAATGACTCTGAAAAAGCGTAAAAGCGATTGTAACCCGACGTGAATGCAATCGTAAATATCACTTAGGCATTCGTAATAATCCGTAAATAACTCGTAAACTATCCGTAACATATCGTAAACTAGCCGCAAAGATTCGTTAAAAAAAACTTTTTACGAGTGCTTTACGGATTCTTACGAGCAGTTTACGTGTTCTTGCGAGCAGTTTACGATACTAAAGTCTTACGGATTGTTACAAGTTATTTACGGGTTATTTACGGAAAATGAAATCCGTGGACAATCGTGAATTTTTTTGACATGTCAAAAAATTTGCCCCTACTTTCACGGATCCTTACGAGTGTGTGCGAGTTGTGACGAGTTATTAACGGATACCGACGAGTGATTTACGAATGCTTGCGATTGACTACGAGTCTGAGATCCGTAAGGACTCGTAAGAAAAATCCGCGAGTGTGAAGGTGGTATTATGCAAAATCCGCATGGCTTCAATTTACAAAATCTGGTCCACTGCATAAGTATTTTCACCTCTGAAATCTGTTTCGCTGTCTTGTTTCAACGCCCGCTGGAACAATAACTTGAAGCAACAATCGAACACTCTCCTGATTCACAACAAAACCATTCTTGATATACTTTAGTGTAACAGTTTATATCCTTGTAACTGACCTGATTTATCAACTTGTTCCGTTATAAACATAGCCACAGCAAGAATATCCGAATAACCCTTGCGGCGAAACAAACCCATATTTGCCAAAAGACGTCTCAAGCTTTTAATACTAATCACGATCCCATTATAAAAAGCTAGCGATTGCAAAATTTCTTTGTGGTTAGATCCTAACTTGAAATAAAACTTCACAAGCTTGTCAACTGTTTCTACGCCGTCCATATTTGTTGTTTGGTGAAAGTATGTCATTCATGCGGCTTAATTATGTCGTAATAACGACTTATTATCTCATAATAACGACTTATTATCTCGTTCGTATGATTTAGTATCTCGTTATTATGACTTAGTATCTCGTTATTACCACTTAGAATCGAGTTATTACGACTTAATATCTCGTAATAACGACTTATTATGTCGTTCGAACGACTTCGTGTTTCTCGTACGTACGAGTTATTGTCTCGTTTGTACGAGTTATTACATGTATCTCGTTATTACAACTTAGTATCTTGTTATTACGACTTATTATGTCGTTCGTACGACTTATTATCCCGTAACTGCAACTTATATCTCGTTATAACGACTTATTATGTCGTTCGTACGACTAAGTATGTGTCGTTTATACGACTTGTTATCTCGTAATTACGACTTATTACATATGTATGTCGTTCGTACAACTTAGTATCTCATTCGTACGACTTAGTATCTCGTGCCTACGACATAGCAAAAAATTATATCAATTGGCAGCAATACCCTTACGTACGAAAGAAACTGGATGAAACTTCTCCTAATCATAAGAAACAAAAAGCGCTATTTCTTTTGTCTTGAAATTATTACGAAGTCGCAAAGAAATTAGTCAATCAGTATTGATCGTGCTGATATATACCCATAAGACATATAGCTATGGACATCCTATTTTTTCGTCGTCATTAATACTTTCTCTTTTTAGCTCACCTAAGCTGAAAGCTCAAGTGAGCTGTTCTGATCGCCTGTTGTCCGTCGTTTGTCCGTCTGTCTGTAAACTTTTTTTCGACTTCTTCTCCAGAACTATTGGGCCAATTTCAACCGAACTTGGCCATAAGCATCCATGGGTGAAGGGCTTTCAGGTTTGTTCAAATGAAGGGCCATTTCCCTTTCAAAGGGGAGATAATCACAAAAATGCAAAAATAGGGTTGGCTCATTTCAAAATCTTCTTCTCAAGAACCACTGGACCAGAAAAGCTGAAATTTATATGAAAACTTCCTGACATAGTGCAGATTCACGTTTGTTGAAATCATGGCCCCCGGGGGTTGAAATGGGGCCACAATAGGGGATCAAAGTTTTACATACAAATATATAGGAAAAATCTTTTTAAATCTTCTAAAGAAAGAGAGCCTCCGTGGCCGAGTTGTTGAGCATTGCGCTCAAAATCACACGGCCTCTCACCTCTGGTTGGCGCGGGTTCGAACCCCGCTCGCGCCGGTAAGTGAGAACGTTTCCCATATTACTTTCGCAAGGTCGGTGGTCTCTTCCCAGGTATATTAATTGTATCCGGGTTCTCTCTTCCACCCCCACCCCCCGAAAAACTGGGCGCCACCAAATAACTGAACAATTGTTGAGTGTGGCGGAAAACATCAATCAATCAATCAATTTTCTCAAGAACCAATGAGCCAAAAAAGCTGAGATTTACATGAAAGCTTACATTCCTGACATAGTGCAGATTCAAGTTTGTTAAAATCATGGCCCCCGGGGGTTGGATGGGGCCACAATAAGGATCAAAGTTCTGCATGTGAATATATAGGAAAAATCTTTAAATATGAGACAAGGTGACTCAGGTGAGTGATGTGACCCAATGACCTCTTGTTTCCTTAAAGTGTTTAAGCCTTCTAATAATTAGAGTTTGGAACACTTGATATGATACACCAGATTCGCAAAACTGATAAACAGTTTCTGTTGGTCAATTTCCAAATTTAAGACAAATGTTAATTACGCTGCGGAAAAATACACTGTCCGCCATCGTCATTTTTTGTATACAATGTTTAGAACTTCATTTACGCAATCGACCAAAAATCCTTAGAAACGGTTGAAATAACGTTAAAATTTGCAGCAGTATGTATAATTGTACTACATTATATTTCTAGAGATTCACGAACCTTTATCAAAAGATATAAATATCATTTCTTGATCCTTATAAAAAGCAGAGTACTAGTGTCTTATATAATTTTAGGGTTGTGCCGTGTCGACGTATTGCCCGGTGTTTTATCATTAATAATACTTAATTAATGAATGAATATCGTATATATAAGTGAAACTTGTGTATATCTATAAGTATGCCAAATTTCATTCTTGTAGCTTTGCCGATGATGATTTTATAGCATCAGTCCACGAACATTTTGATTACCATAACCCCTCATAAACTGATTTTCAAAGTCTTCATTTGATGGTGTGTGTATCATTTTGACATCAATTGACTGTGTGTATATCAAAGCCTCATCTGATGGTGTGTATATCAATTTGACATCAGTTGACTGTGTGTATATGAAAGTCCTCATTTGCAGGTGTGTGTATCGATTTGACCTCAGTTGACTGTGTGTATATCAAAGTCCTCATTTGCAGGTGTGTGTATCAATTTGACATCAGTTGACTGTGTGTATATCAAAGTCCTCATTTGACGGTGTGTGTATCAATTTGATCCCAGTTGATTGTGTGTATATGAAAGTCCTCATTTTACGGTGTGTGTATCATTTTGACCTCAGTTGACTGTGTCTATATCAAAGTCCTCATTTGTAGGTGTGTGTATCAATTTGACCTCAGTTGACTGTGTGTATATCAAAGTCCTCATTTGCAGGTGTGTGTGTATCAATTTGACCTCAGTTGACTGTGTGTATATCAAAGTCCTCATTTGCAGGTGTGTATGTATCAATTTGACCTCAGTTGACTGTGTGTATATCAAAGTCCTCATTTGCAGGTGTGTGTATCAATTTGACCTCAGTTGACTGTGTGTATATTACAGTCTTCATTTGACGGTGTGTATGAATTGATCTCAGTTGAGTGTATGTATATATTAAATTGTTTTGCCTCGGACTAGAATGACGTTCTGTCATTAATTAAAATGCGTCACGTGATTGACGTCTAAATTTTTGTAGTAACTGTTGGCGAGTGGCGAAATTTAGCAACTTTCTTATATATAACATGAAAAGGTTTTGGTCATCAACAAAACAAAACTCTTATTAAGTATGTTATTCTCTATGAAAAAATGTCAGTAACAAACCTAAAAAGTAATAGTCTTCATTTGATGGTGTGTGTATCGATTTGACCTCAATAGACTAAGGTGATCAAATCCTCTTACACGGTGTCATCAGTTAAATGTTTGGATTGTTTCAAAGTGAATATATACTTATTTGACACTCTCTCTACTAAAGTTGTCTGTTAATGTCATATCTATATCGGATCATTGTTAAAATCCTTCTGATGTTTATGTCAGGAGAATGCCGACAGATATCATGATGAACTAAAAACATTTCTGAAGTATATTAACAATATTTCAGGAAATACTCATTAAATGACATTCGACATTTGAAATTTCACAAATGTATATTGTGATTTTAAAAATCGTTCCAATATTCGAAAGAAATGAACATCAAATTTTAGAAAAATATATACATTATGCTTTCGACAAACTAAAACTGGATATGCAACATCAGCGGAAACCTCCGACGTATTTCGCATGCGCTATTCGTATAATTTATGCATGTGCAAGACTGGCCGTGGAGATGCAGCGTGAAGGGAATGTCGACATCTACTTGAATTTTCAAGTTTAATGCAACTATTCTGTGTTACAAAAATCCTTTCATTGTCTATTCGTTGTCCTGACAACTTCATGATTTTTCTCTAAAAGGAAAATACTGCAGCATTGCTAAATACCTATGCTTAAGTTTACGCATATAAATTTCTCAAACTTTTAAATTTCCTCGGGGAGAGACCGGGCAATAAAGTCAATAGTTATTTTCATTTTGCTCTTTATGATGAATATAAGTACGTTCGGTTTAAGATTTTCGTAGTGAGCTCGAAAATGTAATAGGAAAATATTCTCACTTTTATGTAAAAACTGCAAGAATGTTTTGATACAAATGAATTAGCTATTGCTATTCTGTAACGGTTTCAGTTGTCAGTATGTATATGGTGTCCTCAGTTGATTGTGTGTATATCGTTGTCCCAAGTTGGCAGGGTGTATCTGTACCGGAAGTCCTCACTTGAAGGTGCTAGGTCATATTGTGAAATACTTGTCAAATCAAAATTTGAAATAGCACATGTCTTTGGTAATATTAAAATCAATATGTAGCCAAAAAACCATTACAAAATACCAGCTAGAAAAGGGGGTTCCCATTTGCCCGTGCTGAGTTAGAGGACCCAACTTGAAGGTGCTTACGCGCGTGTGTGTGTGTGTGTGTGTGTGTGTGTGTGTGTGTGTGTGTGTGTGTTTTGGGCGTTAAGATATGTTCGATGAACATTTCTTTCTCCCTACGAAATCATAGAAAAGTTATATATTTGTTTCATTACACAACCGATTCTAATTAGTGTTGAGGTCTTTGAGTCAAATTTAGCATTTTTGTATGTTTCAGTTCATCGATACATTCGCTTTTATGGCAGTTATGACAGTTATTACAATGTGCTACAATGTTTCGTATTTCGCCATCTTGTATCATGACAATTCGGACTTCAGCTTCGATACATTAGAAAAAGTAACAAGGAACGGTTACTGGATGCTTTTTGGAGAACTTAACTTGGAAGGAGATAGGGGTAAAAATATAATACACATGATTAACATAACTGATGATACGCTAATGATGATAATACTTCTTTATCCAATTCATATCCTGTTTAGGGTTATTTGCTTTGGCTAATGATTTATTGTGGTCAGCGTTCTTTAACTGTTGTGCGTCCTTTTCAACTTTTCAAAAAACAACAGGGGATCGCAAGATATTCTGATAGAAAAATTAAACATATTAATGTCAATTGAGCAAGATATTGGGAATGAGAATGCAGTGTTCTAAATTGTTATAATCAAAAAAATTTATCTGCCCTCTAGAAATCTTATAGTTTGCAGGGATACTATATATGGCTATTGCCAGCTTGTCGGGCTCCATCTTCGCAAGTTATGTGTCAGATGAGAGTAAGCAAATTGGACACTTGGATTGCGAAGATGGTTGGGCTCTATCCAACACAATTGTAAAATCAATTGTTTCAGGGTTAGTCCACGGGAGGAAGGGCTATGTACATGTTTATCATAATATGAAAATACAACTCAACTGTATGACAAACGGGGTGATTTCAGCTTCTCCATCGTCAACTTCCCATATTTATGTAGCAATATTCCATTATCACCTGCATATGGTGTTTACATATCTCAACTGATTCGATATGCAAGAGTTTGTTCTGCGTATAGTTAGTTTTTAAATCGAGGTAAGCTACTGACAAACAGGGTGATGGTACAGGGATTCAACATTCTCGATTGAAGTCAGCATTTCGCAAATGCTATGGTCGTTATAACGATCTAGTTCGTCAATACAACCTCGCATTGGGTCAAATGCTGTCTGACGTGTTTCATACCGATTGTTCAGCCATTCTTGGCACACTGATTTTGACTGCGGATAACTCCGTTTACCTGATCAGGATATAGGTCTGACGGCGGGTGTGACCGGTCAACAGGGGATGCTTACTCCTCCTAGGCACCTGATCCCACCTCTTGTGTGTCCAGGGCTCCGTGTTTGCCCAACTATCTATTTTGTATTGCTTATAGGAGTTATGAGATTGATCACTGTTCGTTATCTTCACCTTGTATATGTTCTAGTTACTATTTTCTCTTGACCACATAGCAAACAAACTTGGGGAGATAGCATGTATTGAAAGTGTGAATTTATGACTCCTTGGCCAGGGTTCAAGACCAATGATGTGACTATGTGCCATAGCAGTATATCGAAACTCAACTCGGTACATATGCTTAGTCCTCGCTGAATACAGAACATCCATTCAGGAGATTTGGTACTGTGACATATTCTTGGAAAATGATATAGGAAAAGGTCAGCCAGCGAATTTTGAAGGAGTTGGAATTAGATATCTCAATATATTTAACTTCTCAAATATTGCATTATTTGCATTTGATATTAATAGAATCCTTCATTAGTACGAGTGTGGGATAGGGAAATTCCACGGAGAGGACAAGATTCGCAGTCTAGGACGAGGATTTGCGGACTTCTAGACAACGGATCTTGTTGCAGAGGTGCAATTTCCCTATCCCACACGAGTAAATAATGAAGGATATTTTTTTCTTACATTTTACCTACAGTTTAGTGCATAAATTTACGAGTTTTGAGAAAATTCTAAATTATCAAAATCCTCATTTGACCTTCGATGGAAAAACTAATTAGATAGGCAGAAAGAGCATACCCGAAAATGGTTTACCCTGTAAGGGTAAACTAAAAAAAAAAACAAGGCTGTTCATCAGAAAGCTATATAACACTGTAAGGGTAAACTAAAAAAAAACAAGACTGTTCACCAGAAAGCTATATACATTAAAATTTAAAGATAACAATGCAAAACATTTTGACTTCACCGTGTAAAGTAAATCTTCATCGTGCAACGTAAATCATAGAAAATACATTACGTCACAATCAAATGACGTCGCAGCAGTGTGGGATAGAGAAATATCATATGGCTGTCTCACATGGGTGAAGTCGATCTCACACTGGTGATAATGTGAGAAAACGTCATTCCAAGGGAATATCATATCACTGAAAGCAGATTTTGAATTTATATACGGAAATGTTCCCAAATAAACAACAGCTTCCAGTTCTGCAAGAAAAGATACACTTTCTGCATTAGAATATTTCTAAATTTAGTTCTCCACTAGTACTATGTGATATTAATGGATATCCTGTTGCAAACATTCCAAAATCGGTTTAAAATATTATTTAAAATGAGCATCTGTATGCTATGCTTGATGCCTCCAATAAGTATAATTTGGGTGTATATTTAGAAAGATGATACTTCGTTTGACCATCTTTATACATAAATCAAAATGCAATCCTTCATTAACTCGACCTGAATTGACTTTACAAGTGATTTATTTTTTCCGATGCCATAGACACTCTGAACAATAAACTTCCATTTCTTTTCTTTTCTAAAACTAAAACTCCAGCTCTTTCTCTTCGAATTAAATGGAAAGATTAAAACATATCTGGATTTCAGTTAAGATATTGAATAAATCAAAATTGATTGTGATAGCTTATACATGCATCGTTTGATACTTGAAGTATCGGCCATGAGCGCCCTACATCCCCTGGGCACCGTAGGCCCTGATTCGTTAGAATTGCATGAGTTCAATTTACATCAAATTTAATGTTATATTGCATTACTCATCCTTTTATCTATTTGTTTATTTCTTAAACAGTAACTGAACCTGACTGCTCATTTGATGAAGCCATATATTCCAGTGGAGCTTTGGAGAGATGTCCGTCCTCACTTGGGAGATTCTTAGCGCCATATCTGAAGGCTCTATACGTATTAGTAGCTGTAATTCTCATGTTAAACCTATTGATTGCCATGTACAGGTGATTGTTCTAGACATATCAAGTACGGATGTCCTTATCATAAATGTTTTGCAACCATATGCTTGCTTTCATATAAAGAGTATACTACTGCTGAATCAATGTCGTAGTCATGAAATTTCGTGAATAAATGAACAGTTCTGTTTCATTCATACGTAATTTCGACCGACGTTACTTTCCTTTTCTTATGTGCAATGTGTACTTGTATCAATGACCCTACCTTTCATATCTTAGGTTAGTGGGGTTTTCCGTTCTCAAAATCAAAATAAAAAAACACGACTTAACAAAGTACAGTAGCATATATTTGACAAAATGGATTTTTTGTCTTAGTGTGGGGTCATGTAAAGTAGGGGAATAAAGTTTATTGAATCTCAGCGACTGTAACAGGACTGTGATGTATTACAATCAAATGTTGTAGTTCATTTATCTGCCTCTTTTTTTATTAAATAAACACCTTTTAAAAGACATTCGACCGTATATTTCAGCTACACATTTTCAGAGGTTCACGTGAAATCAAAGTTTTATTGGTCCCAACTACAGACCAACTTTCTGGAGGAATACAGTTTAAAGCCAATATTTCCCTTCCATATGCAATGGCTAGCGATGGTGTTCTGCTTTATCCATTTTCTAATCTGGAAAGTACGTATGAAGGATATTGCATTTTGTAAAAATGAGAATGATTCAGATGCGTCTACTATCCGGCATTCGACATCTAACAAAGAGGAGGCAGATGATAAACTCAACGATAGTCCTGTGTTTGTCAGAGGTAGGTCTTTTGATATGAATTTTTTTTTAATTAGTCCTCTTCGTGCTTGTCAGCACATAAGGCCGTCACCAGAGACTTCCATGTTGGTCTGTCTTTCGCCCATTTCTGGACCTGTCCCCAACTCCAGTTGTTATCTTTCATTTCTTTCTCCACCGATCTTCTCCAGGTCTCTCTTGGTCTTCCTCTCTTTCTCTTGCCAGTTGGTGACCATTTCAAAGCAACCCTTGGGATGGAATTTGGGTACATTCTGCATACATGTCCTATCCACAACCATTTTCTCTTTCTGATCGTCTGGGATAGAGGAGTGGTGTTTGTCCTTTTGTACAGTTATATGAATAAGTGGATAATAATGGATTTTGGCAATAAGAGCAGCATTTAAAATACAGATGATCATTCGGAAAAAAAACTAGAATAAATTCTTGATAGCATGTAGTTAAAGCTTGGGGTGTAGTGGAACGTCTGTGTCTTTACAAAACTAATTTCCATATATATTTGATGAAATATAATACCTTTGCAACATTATACACCGACCTTATCAGATGCTCTATTCGCAGCCTCGTGGCTTGGATCCAGTTCTCGATCTGCCGCTGCGTCAAACCTAAAACAAAAGTCTCTGTATGGGCAACAAATTTTGAAATGAAACCTTTAACAAAATAAAAACAAAGCAAGCAACGTTATTGAGATATATTCTACATATATTTGGTGTATCTCTTAAAGATCTTCAAATCAAAACCTTGGTCGTATTCACAAATCACTGGGGGAAAATAATGTTCGTCCTACCCCAACCATTTTTTTTTTTATCATGGAAAGGTTTTAGACAAATGTGTAGAATATATTCCTTTCTGTGTGTTTTGCTTCTCTTTGTTCTTGTTTAAATAATATATTATAAGTTTGTATGTATTTTGGAGAATACACAATGAAAGAAGTTTTATTTGTATATTAGACAGAATTGATTTTTGTGACATTTTCATGGGAGTGCTGTGATCTTAACTCAAGGTGATTTCGACCATAAAACTATTTATCAGGCAATTGGTCTTTGATGAATAAATTTGAATGAGGTTCATTTCTAATGTTTTATTTACAGTATAGTATGCACATGGTCAGCTGTGGTGGTAGTTCAAATATAACGGCTCCACGTTTTATTTCTTTGCAGTATTTTTATATGACACCAATTTTGACGTGAAGTTGAAGAAAACAAGGGAAGCAGAAGGTCATGCTGCATTGAAGGCTAAAAGGTACTTCTTTTGGAAACACAGAGTGTTGTATTGAAAAATACACAATCGAAGTTCTTTTATATTGTACATGTATGCACAATCAATAAGATCGGAAGAGAAAATCACGCACTGAAGTATGCATATCATATAATAACAATTCAATATACATCATGCTATCAAAATAAGTCCTTTAAAACAGTAAAATGGGATATACTGAAATATCGCAATACACATGAGCCGTTTAATGTTTTCACGTTCATGGAACATTTCACAGTTGTAAAAAACTTTTGTCAATACAGTTTGTGCTCAGTTTGGTGGGTCTGAATAACAAAATCTCGTTGATGTGAAAAAATTTCATTTATTAATGTAAATGACAGATAATATGCAGTGGTAAATACAACTAATAATAAACAAGATATACATGATGAAACATCAAATTCAACATACATTTAATATCCACAATGATATGGCCCACCAAAGATGGAGAACTTAACACTCCCTAAATTGTGATAACTCATGGGCCCCTGTCCCCATGATGTCCGAAAATTCAAGCATCACCTCCGACCCTGAACTCAAGGTTCTTAAGTACCTAGCATCCTACACAGTGTTTGAGGCAACATAAGTCTCTGTTTCCATGATGCCCCAAAATTCAAACAGCACATATGATCCATTATCACAAGGTGTTAACTACATTTTTAATAAAGGGATCCTGATATATTTTTCAATGAATCAGATTGCCACCTACCCATTAATTGGATTTTGTCATCTGAAATGCCCATGTGTGCTATCCTAAAGCTGTGTTTTATATAAACTGGTATCATATCCTGTCCATAACAGAGAAAGCTGCAACTGATGTGTAAAATACTGCCTTGTAACAGGTATCCTATCAAAAAAAACAAACTACCCCCATGCCCCCCATACGTTCACAATACCTATTTAATGCTTGGACTGGACACATCATTTCTTCATCACGATTACTTTCAATATACAATATTTTACATGCCTTTCATTTATAATGCTTTTAAGAATGTTCCATGTTTATTTCTTATCTTAAATCTCATTTTGAGCATTTTCCAGAAACTGAATGGACTGCCTGGAAATTGTATTTATACTAGCTCCTGTGTTTCCCCTACTCGCAAGAAGGCGTGTAATGCTAAGAGATACATTGCTTTGAGTAAAGCATGTACAAAATATGCAAAAAGGGATTCCACATCGTTCCCCCCAGTTTGGATTATCAGGCATTTTGGCGACGCTCCCACATTGTTTATGAATGAAGTCATTTTCTTCTCATCCGTTGAATTTGTAATGTTTCCCATGTTCCCCTCGCTTATCCCATACAAGTGTGTTTTAACATTTACATTATTCAAGTTTTTGAGTTTAGGATGCTTTGCATATAGGATCGTAAACGTTTAACGTGGGAACTTTCGATGACTACAACGTCCATAGTCGATTTCCTCGGTAATATATACCTAATGTTTACCTAATCAGACCTGGGTTAACACTGGTTACATGTAGCATCCGTTGACACTCTAACATGCACACTCAAATACCTGCAACACAAATTGACTTACATATGCATGGCTATAATGTTCTTCTAAAGTGTTTTTATTCTGGACTTGCCCAGCCATTAATTCTAGAAATTTATAGAATGCAATGCTGGGTAACTCAACAATAAAAACTACCCCCCCCCCCCTTTTGCGCTACGCATGAACAATACAAGAGAGATAACTCTAAAACGATATATGGATCTACAGTTTGCCAAACATAAGTTTATTTCATCTATTTTATGTAAAAACAAATTGTGTTGAATATTCTAGTCGTAAACGGACAGTGATGGACAGTCTTTTGTATAGAAAACATAACTATATTGAGCTTTTTTATGGACCAATTGTACCTAGTTCTTTGGGAATATTCTACATCAATATGAATGAATATCAAGATACATGTATGTTTAACATTCTCATTAAAAGAAATAAAGAAACAAGTACTTCAATATTAAAATGGAATGAATATGGATATTATTTCAATTCAAGTGAATGAAGCAAAATGTGTAACTCCCTTTCAAAGTCCCGCAAGAATCAAAAGTGGTCACGGTTCCAAATTTTACATATCTTTATAAATTCAGGATTAAAAGGTAACCCAGCTTGCAGTTTCTGTAACAAAGAAATTGAATTTGTTTGTTGATTGTTATTTGGTAAAGGAGATTTGTAATGATAGTAAGGAGTGGTTTTGTACAAGTTTGAAATATCTGTATCTTTTGACAGAACACCAATATTATTTGGTAAATATAAGAACATCAATGCTTATAAAGTACACAATTTAATACATGTAATTTTGATAATTAAGGAGTATATATATTCAAGTAAAATAGAATTTAAAAACAACTGACATCGTATGTATATATGTGTTATGTTGTGACTCATATGTACAGTATATTACATTTTATTAGATAATCAATTTTGCTTACTATTCCCAAATATTTACTTTTGCCAATGCACTTCCTTATATGACAGTACTAATGAAATTGATGTTCAATTTCTTGTGACATGAATTTGGTCACGTGATCAGTTTGTTCTTGCACATAAATACAATCACTGCTTCAAAATTCAGTCCCTGTATTTTCACCTGGCTTCTTGCTTACGCAATGCAGTGGTGAATGTAGACCCCCCCCCCCTCGCCACAAATATAAATAATAGAAAAAGTGTGAGTAAAATTCCAGATTGGCACCCAAAATGGCTAAGCATTTTGGCTAATACTTGACTTTCACACATACCCTTTCGTAAACCCTGGATTCGCCACTGCAATGACATCATAACAGAAATAAACGCAGCAGGATATTTATACAATTTATTTTGTAAACAAACAAGAATTTCATCAATTTATAAAAGAGAATCATTAAACATATCGTTATGATGTTTCATTTCATACAGTTTTAAATACCGTCTGCAACTTCTGCATGGCGAATTTATAAAGTTCTATGATATTGAAAGCGAAAACATGTAGGCAGAGTTATAAGCCTATTTACTTTATGATGATAAGTTAACCTGTTGTTTCCTGGCAACTTCCATCACGGCTATGACTCGGCATGATCATAAGCGAGGCTGGTTTCGAGGCTCAAATATTTTACATGTTCATGTCAGGGTACCGGTGCAAGTCTTCATTAAAATCCTACAACAGAAATCTCTCAAATGAACAAAAACTCCGTCAGTTCGTTTTTATTTTATTTTACACACACCGAAGGTAAATAAAAGACGCAAACTACCTGCATTTTGTCTAAATGTGTCCTACTGTCTTGAATCGTCAACCGCATGGCTACAACCGCGAGTCCTAACGATGAACATACCGTTTTTCTTTCCAAAAACCTGACTAAGAGCTTAACGTTAACTTGACCCATCATATGCACCAACAATTCTCTCAGATCCTTAGAATTTCTGTCGAAATCTGTGATTAACAATTGCGTTTTCAACTTAGTAAGCTAGACCGACGCCAGTTTCTCCATCGCTGATCCCGACCAAATCACATCACGAATGTAGTTTACCCCGCTCTTCTTGTCGTCATTTCAGTTAACTTTACGCTCTAAATTACCTTTATTTTACACATGTTTCGTCTTTTTTTAACATTTTCAATTAAATATCTATATCTTATATTATCTTTGATATTGTTCCTAATTTTTTATTCGATAAAACTCTAACGAACTATATTTTGTGTTCTACGATCGTTATTTTGGTCATCTGCTACATAATCATGGAATATCGGTAAGAACACAAATCAAAATAAAAAATATTCTTCGGGCGTTATAGGATTTGATCAAATGACCAAATTCATGTCATACCCCACAACATTCAAAAATGATGTCTTAGATCTTAAATGAATATGTGCCCCATCATCATGATTCTGTTCCTTTTTCTTCTATATTAAAAACAATCTTCACATTAATGTGTTTATATATGTTTATGCATGAGGTGTATGAAGATGCATATTTGACATATTAATTTGATATATAATATGATAGTTAAAAAAACCCATTACAAATTAAAAAAAAAAAAATAAAGATTTTACAAATGTCCATTCTAGAACATGGGAAAAATCTTTTCAAAGTGCTATTAGCATTTTATTAATCTAAATGAACGCAGATATATACTAAGTCTCATTGAAAATAGAATAGGCTAACTTGAAGGTTTTCTGCAACGTCAATGAGCAAACACTTTTGAGTACCTAAAAGCATAATTATGCAATTCATAGATTTGAAACGCGAGTGAATCCTCTGTGTTGATGTAATCCTATTACCCAAGGGAATGATTACAAAAGAATAACTTTACATTAGACATCGTGGTATTCTACCACGGTTATTGCAAATATCAAAGGAATGCCGCGGTCATTATTCTGCGATATACCTTCATACGTAATAACTGATTATAAGAAAATTGATACACATCCCGCTTACACTTCGAGGTTTGCTAATGCAACAATAAAGTCGAAAACTGATAATTCTATTTTATAAATATTAGCCAGTATATTTTGTAAAACAACTTTATAGATTACTGAAGAACATTTGCCATTCAATCTATAACAACCCCCTGCATCTCGAGATCGACACAATAGTAAATAAACTTGTCGATGCAGACACAAGTTAAGCCTCTTTCATGCACGTATAATTTTATTGTACTGGGTATTCCAAGTAACTGATATAATTTATCAACAATCAAACTAAATACTGATTCATTTTTTTTCAAAATATATCAAGTCTACTCTACAATAGCTCACCTTTTTCGTCAGCAAGCCTAGACCGTTTCGGAAACTGTCATGACTTTACAGTGACCTAATTCGTAACAATATAGGTAAACGGTCGACTGTATATTTCTGGACCGTAGTAGAATAGAAATAAAGTTTTTGTTTTTGTGGATGAAGCAAAATACCTGCCTTAGTCTCCAAATGTTGTTTGAAATATACATGTAAAAGCATCGGCTATAACTCATCAGCTTTTATGTTTCGCCTTCTGAGATTATCCTATGATAGCATACACAAAAGAGCGATTTTCATTTCTTAATTGGTTTTGTTTGAATTATATGTTGTGAGAGATCAAGCAACATAATGATGTTGTAATTGCCATGCCCACATGTACAACGTGTAAAAGAAAACAATCAGCTCCTCAGAAAAGCAAAATTATATCTGATTATAATTAGATCTATTTTAGATCCATAATACCATTTTAAAATGTTCGTCTAAGAGATTACGCTGACACAGGTAGTTTAAAAATATAAAAGAGTTCAAGAATGATGGGTTTAATGGGTGGCAACGTCTTCGTATATTATTTTATGTATGTATGTCAGTTTTCATATTTTATATGGTTTCTCAAGATTTGATATATCAATGTAACAATGTTAACAATATTTTTTCAGAGAGATGGATATTGCGGAAAAGGACAAAATAATGGTATTCAATTAATTTTCTCTCTTCATATGATACATGTATTCCATGAATATAGTACTTTTATCTAGATAGATTAGCACAAATATGTTTCTGGTGTATTTCTTTTTTTCGGGGGGGGGGGAGGGGTCATGTTGAGACTTCACCAACTGTATGTAATATGTAATACCACGTCGCACAAGTTTTACCTACATACATGTTTAACGCTCGGACACGTAGTAGTGAGTGTTCTTAAGCGTGACCATGGCTCGAACGGGGTTCGAACTTATGGATATAAAATTGAATTCATAAATCGATTAACTGCTTGAATTTCACGTCTGTTTGTTTTTATTCAAAGGTCTTAAAAGAAAAAATCCAAAAAATGAAAACAGATTTTAAAACTAGTAATGAAAAGGTAAGGTTTTCTAATGTAGAATCTACAAAATCTATTCACAATTTATTGATTGATTCGATATACATGTAAATGATAAACTCTATAATAGACCGTTTGGTGATTTGATGTTTAATAATCGTATAGAAAGGTTTTTCCCGCGTCCCTATGTGAGCGTATGCACGATTTCTGTCATGACGTATGATGTTGACAGCATTTGTTGTAGTAACTATTACTGTATAATTAACAGATGATGGAAGAACTGAAAAAAATATCCAAAAAAATGGACCAGCAAGGTACGAAAGAAACCTTGTACAATATAACCATTATCTAAACATTTTTTATAATATAAGATCAACACTGATTGGGTGTACTTCCTCATAGCAAGATTAATCAAATGTGATTGTCATAAAGAATATACCGTATAGTGGGGTTTTTCCGTCTTGTGATAAATTTGGTTTATTTTAGCTTTCCGCCAAAATTTCATTCGCCAAATATGCACAAATTGCGACTTCGATATTTGGAAAAATAACTCTTCCTTGTCCACCAAAATGTATTCCACTAAAATTATTATGAGACTGGTCACTGTTCGTTATCTTCACCTTGCATTAGCATATCTTTGATCTAGCAAATCGCAAAACTGTAGACCCACGGAAAAAACCACTGTACGGTATATTACAAATGGTGAAAATAAACTATGGAAGTAGGTGTATATAAAAATTTGTGATGCTATTTAACTTTGAAAGTACAAGGTGATATGGGGATTCGTTCAGTGTGATATGTTGATAAAACATTCAAGATTGGAATCTTACTTGGACTATTTTCAAATGCATATTTTCCTCGATAGCAGACTTATGATACCCCTATTCTATCCATATCTAAGGGATTATGTTAGCTGTAATGCAACTACGGTGTAATTTGAAAACTTTTACAACAAACAGGTTACGTTGACATTTAGTGGAAATCAACCTCCTTTCATGTCCATTAATGTTATCTAACCACCACCCCCAAACACCACCTATGCAAATCTACTAGATCCTTCTTAAAAGCATTATAATTCATTTTATAGGCAAGGACATAAAAAGGATACAAAGTAAAGTGGGTACTTCGCGACGATCAAGTATCTCCTCCACCAGTTCTTACGGTAATACATAAACTGACACTTTTACGAGTGCATATATTACTGCTAGTTCCAAGTTTAATGCATCGCCATACTTCAATTCAATAATTAATTATATGCATTAAATGCACTTTTTCGTGAATGAAAAAAAATGTTATCTAACCACCCACCTGCAAATCTACTAGATCCTTCTCCAAAACATTGGAATTCGTTTTACAGGCAAGGACAGAGAAAGACAACATAGCAAACAGAGTTCTTCTCGACGATCGAGTATCTCGTCCTCCAGTTCCACCAGTTCTGACGGTAATATTACAACAGAATGAAATGACACATTTGCGAAAACATATATTACTGTTAGCTCCGGTTTGACACATCAACTTATTTCATTCAATTGATTGTATACATTGAATAACTTTTCTTTTAAATGAATATCGACCTTGAGTTTTACATTACGTTTCAAAATCCAAATTCTATTATAAAAATATCAATGACTTTTGAACGGCATTCAATTAGGCAGAAATAGGTGTTGATTTGTGCAATCATCTGATGTGACAAACGCATATGTATTGATTATGAAATTATATAATAGAATAATCAGTACAAGCATAATAGAATATGTAATAAATTAGCTCACCCATGAAAACGCTCACATTTTCCTGATCAAAATATGTTTCTTCATCAGGCAATCTGGTATTATGCTTCATATCTCTGATAACTTCTCTAGAACCATTTTTGATTAATAAAACCTACACTGAAATATCACTGGATTAAGAGAATTTAAGATGTGTATAAAGGAACATGCTCGTTCCAAGAGTAAATGATGAAGAAATAATAAAAACATGGTATGAGGTTTGAAAATTATCTCAACAATCACTTTAAATATAGCAAGATAACTTACATCAAACCAGTGATGCATAAAGAGGTTTTTTTTAAATGATAAACCCGGGATCGGGGTGCAACATAAGTACAATTTTAAAGTTTCATAGAAATAAGGAACAATGATGAATGTGATAAATCCTTTAAAAATTTCCTATAAAGAATGCAAAATTAAGACAATGGCAAACACGGACTCATGTAAACACCAGAAGTAGGATTAGGTGCCTAGGAGGACTAAGCATCTCATGTTGACCGGTCACACAAGCCGTGAGCAGTACCGGTATATTTTGTTGAAGTAAACGGAATAATTCGTATTACAATCAAAATGAGTATGCAAAGAACTGTATAACAAGTCGTATAAAAATACTGCTTAATAAAAATTGAAATAAATTTATCGCTCCATGTTCATTCCAAAGTTCCACTCCCTGATAAATATGTGGCTCATGGCGGGTGTGATCAGTCAACAGGGAATGCTTACTCCTCCCTCCTCCTTGGTACTTGATCTCATTTCTTGTATGGCCAGACTTCAATGTTTGTCCTCTTAATTTTGTATTCTTTATAGGATTTAAAAGATGTATCACTGTTCGTTATCTTCATTTGTTCATGTATGTCGAATAGCTAAAATAAAGTCATTTGTGAACCTTTGGATTTATGATAGTTATTAGAAATGAAGATCTTGTAAAAAATATTCCAATAGCAATACGATGAATTTTAGTTTGGTAAAGTGGTATGCATGCGTCATCAGATATATTTTATTTAACTAGTTATTCTATAGCAGGTCTCTAATAGTTTTCCAGCCCTTCTTAGTGTTCCGAACTTACGAGTCTTATTTTTGCAATAGCAAGTTGGTTCGGGTAAGCTTTGTGGTCCATGGACTTCTGTCATTGATACTTTATGATGTTGTTTTAATCATTTCAGATTCGTTATAAACCAAAAACCAACAGAACCAGGATAGAAGTTATATTGAATTTAATTTTTTCAGACATTTTGTGATCCATTATTATATTAGTGTATATGTGGTGTTGGTTTTATAATAATGCACTCAGTATACTGCCAATAGTTAGTGCTGTTATGTTCATATTAATTTATCCTAGAGCAGTTATACTGAGTTAAGGACTATATTGATTTATGTTATAATGATGTCGATATTGTCAACAGTAATGCGGCAATGCGCATGTGTTTAGTGATATGCATTGATATATCATGGTGATATACCATAGGCTACAGTCTATACGTTTTCTAAATACCGATCATTTAATCATTATACTGTAAATAAACGACCCAAATAGGTGGCTATTTTTTGGACAATGTTATCTTGCATTACATTGTACAAACTATATTATGTGACGTCACAGTTTTCTACCCAAATTTGAATTGAAAGACAATGAAATTGGTATGCCTTAACTTAGCTGCGTGTCTGTCGTTGTAAGATGTCGACATTGCAGTGTAGGAGTATATAGTGCTCAAATGTTAGGAAAAGAATTGTAACAAGTACCTGAGTAAAAATATGTTGTATTGTCATAGCCTGCATCAAATTTAATACACATATAAACTTTATTTACTAAACATGGTTTGGTTCTTATCTCATCTTATCTCCTTCCCTACATATACAATAATAACATATTGTGAGTGTATCTTATAAATCATTACAACATTTACAAGGCTTTAGATTATAAAATATTTCAGACAAAATGGTTTCGTTGTAAATGTGTCTACAGACGATGGTGTACAACTCTACATCATCGTCTGTTCACACGCTGACAACGAAACCATTTTCCTCAATTCAGTACATTAGTGTATCAGTCTTGTTAACAATGTAGATTACTGATATTTGTCGTTTTTCGTGGTGTGGATATTTGTGTAATATTATGTAATATATGATTCTCTTCATAAAGACGCGGGTTGCGTCGAAAATTTGAGCTTTAAATAGTCAACAGTGTCATGGTTTTTTCAGTGCTGTCATGGTCTCCCGCTCGCGCCATTAAGTGAGCAAGTTTCCCAGTTTGGCGCCCAGATAACTGAAGGATTGTTGAGTGTGGCGGAAAACACACACACACACACACACACACACACACACACACACACATATATATATATATATATATATATATATATATATATAAAGCACAGAAATAGCAATGGACTCTTAAATGAACATAACTGCCCTAAGTGAAGAAATTATTAATATAAAGCACAGAAAATTTCACTTTATGTGGATACCCATTTCCGTCTGTCATGCCCTTCTGTACAATAAATTCTATACAAACGAAAGAAAGTTTTCGTAACTATCTTGTATCATGAATATTCATGATATAATTGTGCAACTGGCACGCGATGTGACGACATAAGTCTGGGGTAGTAGGAACGAAAATCGCTACATTCGATATGGAAATCGGTGATACTGACTTTTTAGAATTTCAAAATGATTTGGATGACATTACGTTATCTTTAATAGGCATGGGAATGGATAATAAAAATTCTGGGATGAGGATTTAGTCACAATAAGTATTCCGTAGACTTTAGTTAGTTACAACACGTGCTTTTTGCAGTTGAGAATTACTATAAATTCATTTATATTGATGTGTGATAAGTCAACACATCAGAACCTGCTTAATTCATTTGTGTGTTGCATATCTTATGTTTTCATAGTTGAATAAAATTTAATATTACAAAATTGTTATTTTTCTTTGTTCATGGTTTAGAAGTTGTAGTATGGTTCCGTGGAAGTTATAGTACAGTTGGAATTCTGTCACGCTCTATAGGATTATGGAAGCTTTTTTCCAGCGTCGTAATATTCACAAGACGTGTGGGTAGTCTCCCCTTTGTCTTAATGTTCAGAGTTCACTATGCTAACGGTCCTTAGGACCATCTGATGTGCTCTCTCTATATAGTAAAAGTATAAGATTCTATAAAGTAACGAGACGGTGTCAATTGGATCGCCTTGTACTTTTCCATCTGAAGATAAAAAAAGACTCAGAATTACCATGCAAGTGTATGAATAGTGATAGAACTAGAGCAAAGCTCGTTGCAAAGCAACGAGAGGTCTTCCGTCGGAGCTGTGTTGACATAAAAACCTTGACTTGACCATATGTCCTTGAGTCAGGTCCTAATGCAGCCTCAATGGCAGGCAACCAACAGAAAATCCTCAATAGGTAAAAACAAAAGAGGTAGACATAAGGGGCAGATTGAAAGCAGGCACGTAACATCGTTTTTGAAAGGGGGGGGGGGCAGCTAAAAAAAAAAAATTCCACTTACCAAAAAATCTTTGACAAGCAAAAAAAAAAAAAAAGAAAGAAAACGGACATTTCCCAAAGTCAAAAATCCTATTTCGGGGGGGTGGGGGGTGGGGTGGGGTGGGGTAGGTTCCAACTTTTCTGTACACCAAAATATTTGTTCTTTACATAACATTAGCGCATTTCACTACAAAAGTGGGGGGGGGGGGCAACAGGCCTTCCAATGACCATTTTCATAGTAAATTAACAGTAAAAACGTTAGGTTTCCTGCCCCCCCCCCCCCCCCCCCCCCCCCCCCCGGGTTTTACGTGCCTGGAAAGGGCATGACCGATCTGTTTGTATACTGTCAAGCATATGTTGGCAAAAATATTGGAGGGTGGGAACTGGAACTTCCTGTCCTTACACCAATCATTTGAAAAATCCGATTTTATTAAAAACATAATTTTCTGTAAATCGTTGTGTTTGCAAATTACATTAAAACGGTAATGTTTTTGTGTGTACATGTATTGCCGCTGATCGCTGGTACACATGCGATGGCTCCGAACTCGGGCAATCGAGCCATGGGTTACGTAATTGTAAACAAGAACAAACCCCGGTGTGTATGTAAAATGCTTGCAGTTAATGACTGAATGAAATGAGACTGATTCGATGTGGATTTCTGATGATTTTCTATACATGTTTAGAGTTGGTATAATCATGATAAGAACCCGTGATTTAAAAAATAAAGTTTATAAATTATTTGTTATGCTTACAAAAAGGATCCATTTTTTTCACTTTGTAGAGAATGCAGAAAGCTTGTGTATTAACTGGCTAAAGTAGAGTTAAATCACAGATTGCTTGTCCACATGTGATGAATCTCCAAAATTAAACACAATAAGACGCTTGAGATGTATATATATATATTTGGGGCGCTCTTGCCTTTTTCATTTCACTTATAAAAACCGCATCTACTTGCACGCATGATTGTATTTAGATGAAATGAAATGAACCGACAAATAAATCCTTCTGTATGCAGACAATTATAAGTTAATAAAACTTAAAACTACTTCATTTTATTTAGTACGATTTTTTCTGACAATTAGAAACGTCACATACCCTTACCGTAAACTTATTGTGAGGAAAATGACAACCCGATAAATAATCAGGAAAATTGTGTAGGTTTTTTTAAATGTATGTATAACTTGACACAAATATTATGAGGTCCATTGATCACTAACTCGAAATGTTTGCGGTAGCATCTTTACAATTACTTTATAATTGAAATAAAACATAATATAATTGTTAATTAAGTATGATATAATGTAAAAGGGTTCAAAATGATTTCAAACATAATTTTCCAGTAATTGATGTGTTTATTTATGCGATGGACGAAAGCCGAGTTAGCTTCGATGTTTTTGTTTTGATTATGCAAGCTTGTCACTCTGGCCACCTGCGAGCGAGGCGAGAGTTGGGTTACATAACTGTATAAACAACGCTGACCGTGAAGAATGTAAACAGCTTGCAGTTATTGACCATGATTTATTTTACGTTTGAACGTTTTATTTTTATGTATATTACTTATTTTAATTCTAATATGAAACAAATAAAAGATAATTTATCTCTCTCCTTTTGTTGTTTTTGAAGGTTTGTTTATGTTAAAACGAAAGAAAAAGAGAAATGTATCATTAAATAATTTGTATTTGAACCACAGAGCATGTTAAAAACCTTATTTAAAATGAATATTAGTATCTATTGTAGTCAGGTATGTTATTTTTAGCAAGTTTATTTCAGTTATACGCATGAAGAGTTCTCGCTCACTTGCCAAATGAAAATGGCTACTTGTTTACGGGTATAGCTTTTTACTCTAATATAACACAAGATTCGAACAAAATAACAATTTCATGAGATAAATAAGATGTTAAAGAACAACTTTTCCATCGGAAGCCATATCGAATTCTTTGCCGTTTTTGAGCTATAAAGCGAAAACTTTTAGGGGCCGTAGATCCCTAATTTAAGGGGCCAGCCCCTTTTTACTGGTGTCAAATAAAAGCTCTTGAAATTCTACACAACTTTTATTCTACATGTCTTAACAAAATATTTTTAGTTTAAAAGATACAAAGGAAATTATGTGCAAATTTTCGCTCTTTCAGGCGTCCTGATTTTTGACCCCTCTCTATCGCCATTTTAAATGGCGAAATCAAAAAACAAAATATGATGTGCACAACTACAATGCTTCTACTTTACCAATTCAGTGTTTTCTCTGCTCCAATTATTATAGTCTCGGAGCCTTTATCTGGAAACCAAAGCCCCTAAAATTTCACTAAAAGGGAAATAACTCGCAAGCGGAAGAGAATATCCAAAATGTTTAAAAGTATTTTGAAAGTCTTTAGTAAAATGTATTAAAGCTGAAAATTTGAGCAAAATCGGTTGAGGAATGAGCGAGATATGAAGCTTTAAAGTTAGCGTCTAGGAAAAAAAAAAAAAAAAGAATAATAAGAATAATCTTAACCAGCACAATAAGTAGAAG